>NW_006256829.1:13485705-13490974 GCF_000478725.1 Eutrema salsugineum
TGAAATTTCTTTATAGAAAGATCTCCTTATTTCTTCACCGTGTATTATCGCGTTATTTTCTTGAAAAGATATTATATCACCGTGGGAAAGTTTCAAATGAGTAATGCTTACCATTCCTCTATTCACACAAACCCTTCGATGACTTATCGGCTGCCTTGCTTGAGGAATAGTTTCAAGAAAATGGAGACGAAGCGGAATAACGTCAAATCTTGTTTTTGGATTGAGTGGAAAAGGGTTATATGAAGTTCGTTTTGTTCCTCTGTGCATCTCTGTGATGGGTAAATCCCCATGAAAAAGGGGCAACTTTCGTGTAGTTTGTAATTGTATGTAACTGGTAAGATATTTTTTTGGATAAATCTTTCTCTTCTTAATAGATCTCTTCCTGTTCCTCAATCTTCGGAGAATGCGGCGTTGTATTATTGTCAGTAGACGACATTTCCTGAAAGTAGACGACAAGTTTGAAATCTTAATGGGGACATATCTAGATCTCGTTGAATCAGTTTTTTAAGCAGCCACATTGCGTCCATGGGACTCGAACCCAATTCTGCAACAACCCCTGTTCCTGTCCTTTCTTTGTTTTGTTGATCTATTCCTCTTCACGTTGTCTTTTTAAAAAAGACTGAAAGTATGGGCTATTGACACCATGGTCAGAAAGAGATTTGAGGACTTTTCTAAGTCCCGCTTCTACGATAAAGTATTTCCGGTTTTAATAAAGCGAGCGCCACTCTGAATCCACGATCCGTAAGGATCTAGCTCCGCCATTTTGAGTAGCACTTCTTTCTTTTTTGAAAAGGCCACAAAACTCTTTTCAAAAAAGAAATCTACAGTTTTTGGTGGTTCATTTTTTTGTGAAAGAAAGAGACGGAAAGCTATGTCCTGTACAGTTTCTCCTCCCACCTGAGGGCGAAGTCATTACTCGACTGAAAGGAGAGGGAACTCGAGCATTTATTGCGAGAGGGAGAGGAGGGGGTTGACTTTTTCTGTCAGGCAAATTTCTTTCTAGTGGTAAGTGCTTTCAGCCAGTTCTAGTCCTTTTATTATACGCTTATTGGCGTTAGCACATTCTTTTTTCTTATTGGATGGAGTGGTTTTGCCATCTGGAGTTTTAATGGAAGTTTGAGTGCGCCAATGCTTCCGCCTTTTGGAAGTGTCTGCCTATATCTATCCTCCCCATTTAATCAGTCTCTGTCCTTACCTTCGACGGTAACCCCTTTACAGTACAGCACTCCCGTTTCCGGCAGTGCCTTCCCCCCCCCCCCTAGTCTAGACCGAGTATCAATAGTTGTAGTTCCTGTCCGTTATGGACCCTTCGTACCTTTCAAATCCAATCAATGTGTGGTGTGTATCCAAGGGCAAATGCAATCTCTGAATCTGTTACAGCCATTGTAGCACTAGGTGCCTACCCATAAGCAGTAGTTGCCCTTGAATGTGCATCAAATCCTAAGACAAGCCTATCTATTCTCACTTCTTAGTCTAAAGCACTCAAATCCCTTCTAAGGAGCCAGCCCTTTTTGAATCCCTCTCTTTTCTTCATGCTGGGAAGCAATTTTCCCTATCCCCCTGACTGGCGAGGCTTCTTCTAAACGAGTGGAGTTCAGTTAGACTGCCCCTTCTTTCTCGTGCTCTCCGTCCAAGCGAGCTAACTCCTGATCTCCTGTTGTAAAGATCTCCAGACCAAGGCTACTCTTACCAGTTGACATCCATCCTGTTGCATTCCCAGCGGCTTGAGTTCTATTGGATGGGGTTCTATACGAGCGTTCCATACCGTCTCTTGGGATTAAACTGAATGAAGTTGGACTCCCTTCAAGAGATAGATTTCTTTCCACGATAATATATATATTTTCTTAAGAAAGAAGACTCGAATATCATTGGGAGTGCACTTAAGCCAATTGGAGTACTAGGCCTTCTGTTCCAGTGACAGTTATAGAAAAAAGCAAAGCCCTCCACTCATAAGTAATAAGTAATTGAATTCCTTACCAGTCCGTCCTACCAGCTCTTCTGTCTTCCTTTTTAAAAGGAGCTAATGATACGGATGTTCAAGCTTTGCCAGAAGCCTTTTGCAGAGAGAAAGTTCGAAGATCAGGCAGGATTGGATTGAAAATCAATCTCCTCAATATTCAATTTAAGTGGGTCTATCAATACAAGTGGTAAGACCGATAATTCAGCATCCAAGACCTGGCTAATGTCTACTTCAAATTCAAGTGCCACTTATCTTTACACAACTCGGGCTAATCGACTCCCAGCCTATCCCGACCTGGTCCTTTCGAACCAGTCTTTATAAACCTGGTGAAAGCAATCAAGCAGGACTTACCTCCTGGGAGCCTCCTTCCTTCTATTCTGAAACCTAGAAGGAGAACTCCCAGCTCTTGAGCTGATTGAATGTTTTTGTTCACTGCTAATCCTTCTGTCCTACTTTACTCTATTATGAGACCTCACCCTAGGCTAGGGAACTGGTTTCAGCCATGCCCTTATTTGACTCCCAAGACCGGATACATAGCTCTTCTAGGCGGGTCAAATTCAAATACAATGAGTGCTTAGGGAAAGTAAGAAAGAAAGACATAAAGCCGAATCCGGTAATCCTACTGCTACTAAGACTGCTCCGTCTTAGGGCTAGGAGTTCAAGCGCGGCGTAACGGGGGTTGTCAGCGTAACAGCTGGTGCTCTAATCTGAGCTGAGAAATAGGAACTGCACTTCTACTTTATTTATTTACTATATTCCCCCCTCTCTAACCCAAGTCCTAGAAGTGAATGAGGAATGAAAGAACTTCTGCTTCCGCAATGAGACGCTAAAGTCCTTAAATCAAGGAAATCACAATGATTCTCTTATTCAGTAGTTCAATCTTACTTTCTTATCTGCCGGGGAAGCGTTGAATGAATGTGTAATGATGTCCATCAGGGGAGATCTTGACCAATGGCCGCGCGATGTCCGAGTTCCTGTTGTGTTAAGCATGAGACTGTTCGAGGTGGTTTGTCTCAACCAGGCTGGATCAATACCGAGCTGTTCTTATGCTAGTGTGTTCTATGCGGTTAACAGGTAGGAGGAACCAAGCTTCTCCTCTCTCAACGGAGGAACCTAGCTTCTCCCGTTGGTCAAGCGCCTTGCCCCTGGTCTGAGAAGGTAGCTCTCCTAGTAGCAGTTGTCATTGCTACTCTACTATGGACCAACCTATCACCTATCCTTGTACATAAATGCATTTGTAATAGAATAGGTTCTTCTTTCTCTGTGCTATATCCCAAAGGCTTTCATTCGTAGCATCAATCAAGTCAGTTTATGAAGGGAAATCCGTTGAACAAATCACTCCGTGCCTCCCCTCAAGCTCTAGTTCCGATGCAAAGGGAAAGAAGGGATGCTGTTCATGCGGGGAAGAAGGACATTTTCAGAAGAATTGTCCTAGTAGAAAGGCTTATCATGATAAGACAAAAGACCAGAACACAGTAAGAGGAGAGTCTGCTATGGTAAAAAGAACAGAGGTCAAGTGAATGTCCTATATGCAGCTGAAGCCTTGAATATTACTGATCTGGATCTTGAACAAGAGTGGATCATGGACACAGATTGTTCTTACCACATGACACCCAAGAAAGATTGGTTTGATGAATTGAATGAAGAGATCACAGGGATAATCAAGATGGGAAATGACACAACATCATCAGTGAAAGGAATATAAAGTATAAAGATCCTAAATGAGGATGGAACAGTGGTGATTCTGACACAAGTGAGGTATGTATCAGATTTCAAGAGAAACCTTATCTCACTAGGAACACAGGATTCACAGGGTTGTACATATAGAGGTGAAAATGGAATCTTGAAAGTGCTAAAGGGTTGCAGAGTTGTTCTAAGAGGAAAACAGTACGACAGTCTATACTTCCTACAAGGAAAAGTTGTTGAGACAGAAGCTCTCATAACTGAGGACAAGAAGGATGAAACTTCACTGTGGCACAGCAGGTTAGGCCAAGTCAAAAAGGGCTAGAACTGCTGGTGAAAAAAGGGTACATTGATGGTAAGAAGGTGTCATCTCTTTATTTCTGTGAAGACAGCATATATGGGAAGGCACACCGTGTAAGCTTTGGAGTTTCAAAGCACACTACAAAACTACCATTCCTCCAAGAGAAGAAATGGCACCAAATTTGGTCACTGAAGCACCTTTCGTCAATGAAGGAGTTATCCTCCCCGGCAACAGAGTAGGATAAATGCCATGAAGCTTCCCCGGTCCCTAGGGTGGGCTTTCCCAGACCAATGCAATACCTATATTCTCACTTTACTTCTCTCTGGCAGCTATTGAAATGGAAGTTGGTGAAATGTATGATTGATTTCAGCTCTCTAGGACAGTCAAAGATCCTTTCTTTAGTCCTGCTTTACTATATGATGCTCTACTTTCCCGGTTTTCTGGGAATCCCGGGGAATAAGGTATACTATGCTTTTTCGTTCTCATTGTGGTTCTAGCTCTGGCTGTTTACCTTCACCAATGATTTGATTCCAGTTAGTATTAGTAAGAGGGATCTTGAACTAAGAAATAGATTCTAGAAGCTAAAAAGGGTATCCTGAGCAATCGCAATAATCGGGTTCATTGATATTCCTGGTATCGTAAGTCAATGAACTATCTAAGCGTATTAAGAAGAAAGAGCTTTTTGCTCACCTCGGTTTTCTACCTTCTTCTTTTCCCACTCTGAAGCAGACGAAGCGAGCTGGAACGTACAAGGAAAGAGAAGCGAGATGGTACCCTCCTATTGAATCTACTTATGGATAAAAGTCAGATGCGGTTGATGGCTGGTCGAGCATCAAGAGGTCCATTAGCGGATGGAAAGAAGTGAGATTCTGCTTAGCGACACGTTGAGCAATATGGAGTCAGATCGGCCCCTACTAATGAGAAGGCATTGAAGGAAGTTAGTCATAAAATCTCTTTTTTTGGATGGAGCTCTGCCCGGTTTAGCCTTTTTCTTCCCCGGGGTGAAGTAGTGTACTCTTATCCGCGGATTGATGGCCTTGGCGTGGAGGAGCGGCTAAGGAGCCTGTGGCGAGCGAAAGGGAATGTGGCACTCATGGACCTGAGCCATGGTTACTTCGTTATCAGATTTAACCAGGAGGAAGATATGATGGATGAAGGCCTGTACCGGGGGGTACCAGGGAAAATAAGCATCAATATCTGGTTCTTAAAAGGTGGACACCGTCGGCCGGAAACGGGCGGAAACAGCAATATTGCATAAGGCTCCGGGTTGGAGAAATCTTTTCCTGGACTCCCGGTCAATAAAGGGCGAACGGATATTCTTTTAT
>NW_006256829.1:13491366-13750658 GCF_000478725.1 Eutrema salsugineum
ACTAGACTGATTCAACTGCTCTCACTGGCTCAGCTGCTTGATAGGAATAGGAAACATTCCAACCACTTTCACTATGCGGGACATTCACATGATCGTCACTCTAACTCGCGCCAAATGCCTCTCATAGGTCTTACTAGCCTCCCGCCCTAGTTGCACTATTCCACCAACCTAATCCCGGTTCACTAGGGGTTCCTCCAGCTGAGATAGGAGAAGCTAGGTTCCTCCAGCCATCGTGTTCCCGGTTTTTTGTCTTGATTTCCATCAATTGAACGAAAAAAGAAGGCAAAATTCCGGATCAAAAAAAGATTAACGAACGCCTCTCTCACTCAAGATAAGGTCAGGTGATCCCTTTCCGTCTCCTTCTCAGTTAGGTCAATAAGCCCCTTCCTTTTGGTTCGTGTAAGAAAGGCGAAGGTGAATCCTTTTCTCTCCTGTTTTCTTGCTCCATCTTTGTGATAGAAAGCATGAAAGTGTAGGTGAAGCCCTTTTTGTGTAGGTCCTTTTTTTTGATCCTCGCAGATAACCTCTTTTCAAACTATTTCATTCATTTGAACATGATCTAGGTGAGCGACCAATCTTTCTGGCTGGTCCAGGAATTCTTCTCTCTATAGGGGATCCATTGAATCAGGAATCTCTTTCCATCTTCTGCTAGCGCCTTGTCTTGGAAAGTCTCAAAAGGAGAGTGGCGGGTTTCGTATGCGTATAGGACTTTATCCAATAGAGTCAGACTATAGTTCAATTGGGTCTTTCTTATATGATGCTATTTCGGTCCCATTCCTCAAGGCTGAGGAAGGTTTCCCTAATGACTTACTTCAAAACCCATGGAACTATGGGTTGGCTACTTCTTTGTCTTACCGAGAACCCAGATATCTCCATGTGTGACTATATTTTTGATAATATCATCATTGACCGGGTGAGGCATTCCATACATCTCTTTTATCTGGAGCAGATAGACCTAGAGCAAAGCCCTTATTTCACTCACATCTGGTACTGTAGAGCAGTACCTATGGAAAGGATCAAGATCATAGGTCTCAACGAGCATCAACTAGTTAATGAGGGGAAGGGGGAACAAGCTCTTCGGAACGGATACCTATCTCTTTGAATCAAACCTTTCCAGGATGATCGCTTCCAAGCATTTAGTGCCATGTTGTTACCTGACTACTGTTCCCTGACCTCTAAAGGAAAAGAAGCATACTTGAAGGGCCCATAGAGAATAGCCCCTACGGACACCATCCATCTATCAATCGTTCCATCTCTGCTTTCCCCAAAAGGAAGAATCAGGCTTATCCTATTATCTTTATGCTAACTGTATTTAAATCTATCATCACATTATGGTTACACCAGACCATTCGAAAGACGAACATCAAGATCACATTTCAGGGACTACAAGATTTTGAGATTGGCAGCATTAAGTAGAAAGCATTATTGTAGAGGGGCCCCCCATCCAATAGATCAGGGGTCTTGCACTATAACCTAGTGAATAGGGAAGAACAGATCAAATATGTCTAGTTCAAATGTCTTTCCTTTGCGGCGGAGTGAACTAAGCACCAATCGGAATGCCTAGCGCGCTTGCCCCTTTTCCTTCCGCTTTGCCACCTTACCTTGATCTAGCCCTCTCGCTTGACTGACACATGGAACTCTAAGCTTCAAGTGACACATCCATCTCAGTCAAACATCTCTACCACTTTATGCATCTAATGAATTTCAGGGTTGGGTCATTATAACCACTTGATCGACAGAATGGGTGGGAAGATGGAGTGAAGTTCGTTTTTCCATAGCTTCCATCGTTCCAGGGTTCGAAGGTCTGGATCCAAAGTAAGATAAGAATGTTTTGCTAATGCGGCCAAGGACAAAAAGAATGGAAAATTCTTTCTGTACTAAAGATCTCAATTCAATAGGGGATTCATTGCCGAGATACAAATTGGGTTATTCCGCTTGTTGAAAAACAAGACCGAAAAAGAAGCTACCTCCTTTCGTGCGCCCCTCACTTCCTATCTTCAGATGGACAGTGAACCAAGACATGAAGAAGTGCAAAAGAACGAACTTATCCTTATATAAGATGAATTTTCTCTCTCTTCTACCTATGATCAGTAGATTGAAGACCAACAACATCTTGAGAAAGAAGGAAAAGAAGTAGAATCAATCAACGGCACCTAGATCATGAAACGGGCATCTCTTTCATCTACCCTAGGATCCCATCTCTCTTCGATTATTCAAGTGATTGATAGTTACAGGACAGGGACATCTCACTCCGCCTTGATCTTTCTTTTTCTACGATATGACCAAAAGATCTCCTTAAAAATATCGAAGAGCGTATAGATCATATTTGAAGTCGAAACAGAGGGCATAGAGTCACCGACTAAAGCAAGCCAGGAAAGGTAATTGCTTACAGACAGACCAGATTTTGGAATAGCAGCTTACTCTCAAACACCGTATTCCGCCAAAACCATTTACTACGCAAACAAGACCGGCAACTGGTTGAGCTGATAGGACCACAGCTGAGATTGACTCAAGAGCGTCTGTGGCTAAAAGACTTGCAGCATATTCTTCTTCAATTGCGACAGGAGCTCATTCCTTCGCAGCTTATTCGTCGTTTGGGCAAATGGATGTGGGATGGAGCTTGAACTAAGGGACCTGGGGCGTAGCCTTGATTCAAAGTGTCTAGGTACCAAGAGTAAAGGAAGGAGGAAAGAGATTGTTATGAATTGACTAAATGACTAGATTCATAACAATCTGGTCCATGTGGATTCGATCCATAAGTACTACAATCGATTAGCTGTGCATTTGCGGTTATTGATTTCATTTAGGTTAAAACTTGACACACCCTCATCACATGACATCAAAATACCAATTCCAACATCTAATAGCATCCTTTAATCGGCTAGTAGAGCTGGCAACGGGAAATGATCGTTCAATCATGAAAGAGTTCAACTTTTGAGAGAATGTGCTAGAGTACTAGCAAGAAAAATTCAGTGGAGACTGACGAGAAATCCCATATATCTGCTAAGATAGAGGAAGGAAGAAGAACACGACACAAAGAAATAAAAGAAAAGAGAGTACGACAAGAACAGAGAGGAGGAAGAAGCGACAAGGAGAGAATATCAAAAGTGTTGGTCTCGAACAATGATTAGTTATGAACCATCATGAGGACAAGTTTCTCTCGGAGAATGTGAGTGTTGATTTTTATTGGTTCGAGGGAGAAAACCGAATCCAAATGAAAAGATTGAACCAGCAAGGATTGGTTAAAATAGAAAAAATTGGAAAGAGAGAGACAGTTTTTTTTTAAAAAAAAGAAAAAAAAATTTAGATTAAAAAAAAAAAGAAAAAATTGTCGTGTTTATTGTTTTAGTAATTAGAAAAGAGAGAGTCGGTTTTTTTTTTCTTAATTTAAAGAGCCTTATTCGCATGTTTCCATTGTCACATTATGTTTTCTTGTTAGTATCGTTACTTCTTTTTTTTTTAATGTTTAAAAGTCTTAGTGTCTAATGAATCGAGGAATGTGAAATTTGCTTTAAAAAGTGTGTCGTTGTGTTCTTAAGTTTTTGAGACCTATCATGTTAATATTAAGGCAAATTGGTATCTATATAAATTTAAAAAAAAAACATATAGAAAATGTTGCAAAAGATATCGGAGTAGTGGAAGCCCCTCGAGCCAGTGGTTGATCAATGTTTATTAATGTTTTTGCACCAGAAAATTTTCAAAAAAATTTCAGCATTTAGCAAATAGAGCTATTTGCGGTGGTCCAGCATGTCAAAGATAAAATACTCCATCACAGACATTGTGCAATTAGAACCTGGTTTGAAGACGTCTACTGGAGACTAGACCATTTTATAAACGTTGGTAATTGTTGTCTTCAAAATTACATATCAAATTGTTATTGCATAATATGTCAACCATCTTCTCTTACCGCAATTCTGAAAACTTTTCATTAGGGTACACAAGGAGTGGAGGTACATCCTGGGATTCCTAATCTTTCAACAACTTGCATTTGCTGAAAAATATTATGAGATTTTAAAACCTATAAGACTAACTTGGAATTTTTCAGAAATTTTGTAAAAAATATGTTAGTTATAATATTTGTAGATTTTTTTTAAGATCTTGAGAAAGATCGAGAATTACCATTTTTGCATACTCCTTTTCAGAAATACTATTGAAACAAATATTTTCATAATATTTGTTTCATAGCCAACGTATACTGTGTCGTTTAACTTTTTGGATTTCATCAAACAAAAAGTTACTTACAAAATGATTGCAAAGATGATACCCTAAAAAGTAAAAAGTATATTAAAAACAGCCCAAGAGCCAATTAACAAATCGTAATTCTCATATATGTTGATCTTTGTAGTATTTATGATATTTTTGTATATATAATTTGATAAAGTAAAGAAAATAAAAGCTGAAGTTACAAAATCCTGATAGCTTTTAAAGCAAATCCTGCTGACGTAACAACAAAGACCCAAAGTTTTGAGTATTTTCGATAGAATGTTTGTGTGAGAAAACTAATGTACCTTTACGACTAACGTTATAATGGAGATTAACAAGAAATAGAAACTAATTAATCAGCTATAGCTTAAATATACGTATATACAAATATCTAAAACTGTATACAATTATGATATAATCAACTTCTCCATCTACAAGAATTATTTGCTAAACTTGATTTTCAATATCTACACATGTTCACCGTGTATATATGCAAGTAAGATCTCACGAGAAGGTCACAACATGCCGAAATGATATCTTGATCTTACGCGCATATGCATCAAAATAAAATCCAAACATTAGCAACAATCACCTATTTTTGTTCTACGCATATCTTGCGTCAAACCGAATTTATAATCAACGACGTAACTTTTCATTCCCTTAATTCGAAGAGAATAAATTGGAGGAAAATATTATTTTTGTATTGCAAAATAAATGAAGAAAATTCTCAAAATAGATTACACACCAGCTGAAGCAAAAAGATAATATTGGAAACGAATAGGATCGAACACTACACGTCAATTTAGCATTCCTCTACTCCAAGAACCTAAATGAGTTCATGTGTTAGTGTTTTCAACCGAGAACAAACATGAAGGATTATAAGAAACATAGTGTAATTTGACGCCCTTAATGTCAGATGAAGTTTCTCAAATTTCACCGTCCCATAGCTCATCAATGGTCTTATAGAAGCCCTCCGTCTTATGCACCAATTCAAAACCACGGTGAATTTTCTCCTGCAAGATTTAAAGGAAACGTGAAGACCATGCTTGGATGACCTATATAATCAACAATGAAGGGTGCTTGAAAAATTATGGTGGATAATTTTTCCCATTGACTTGAGATAATCTGACTTTAAAATCTCCCGTAAAAACAAAAGAAAAACAGAAAAGAACTTGCTTGGGGAATTTTAGAGAACCTGTCAAGTAGATCTCTAGGAATGGACCAGTCAAAAACATCAAGATTCTCCTGGAGTCGAGCCTCACTCGAGCTCTTTGGTTGGACACTATGACCCATTTGGAGTCCCCAACGAAGAGCCACTTGAGCGGGGGTTTTTCTGAGTTTCTCTGCAACCTTGGTGACAATGTCGTTCTCAAGAACCTTTTTTCCCTCAGAACCCAAAGGAGAGTAACCCTATCATCAAGCCGAAACCAATGATGGATAATTCATACGAGCTAAATAAAAATATAGTTAATGTGTATGTAGTATACTCACGGATAAGTGAATTCCGTTGGACTTGCATAGTTCATGAAGACTTAGTGGTTGCTGCCATACTGGGTGGTATTCCACTTGGTCAACAGCGGGGACTACTTTCTCCTTCTTTAGAAAACTTCGAGCTTCTTGGTCGAGAAATTGCTCACACCGATTGCCCTAGCTTTTCCAGATTGATGGAAAGCTTCAATTGCTTCCCATGTACTTGGTAAGTCAGGTTCCGTGAATCCTCTAGGTGATTCCTTCTTCATGCTCACAGGAAAATGTATCTTCAACAAAAAGCAAAATGCACATTCAAAATGGAAGCAAATATAAGGATCTAAAGACGACGCAATCTTTTAAGGTTATATTTACCAGATACAAATCAACGTATTCAATCTCTAAATCCTCCAATGTTTTGTCCAGTGCTCGAGTCACATCTTCAGGCAAATGATCATTGCACCTAAAAAAAAAACAAGAACATATGTGTGTGCAAACCAAAAAAATGCATGTCTAGAGGAGAAAAGTTTCTAGGAAAAGAAGAAAAAACCAGAGTTTCGAAGTGATGAACAAGTCCTCAAGACTCACGGAACATCATCTATGAGCTTCTTCAATACATTCCAATATAGTAAATGCAATCATATAGCGTGAGAACAAAGAAACAGGCACAGGAGGCAGGACACTTCAGCCCCCAAAGCTAAACATTCATATAACAACGCACATTTGATATGCCTTGTCAAATGATTTTTTTTTGTTTTTATTATTCCCCTAAATTCTGAGTGGTATTCAAATTGATTCATGGTACCCACAAGAATCAATGTTCAAAATGAGAATGATTAACACAATAAACCTAATTATATAGAAATTTGTTTTTTGAATGAATGTAAAATTTTATTCAATCAAAGCTGCTTGACATCAAGTGCATCATGTTTTGAAATGTAAAAGAAATCATACATTAACTTCTAGTGCTAAACTAGAGAACTAGGCCATCCTTATATTCCTTTCCTTTAAGTCCAACGGTGCTGAGTTGATTCCGAACGGATTTGTCGAGCACCTTGATCAGTTTCAAAGGTGGAGAAGGCTCCTCTCCATGCTTCCTTGCATTTCTCTCCTTCCAAAATCCATACATTGTGGCCTGAAGCGTGTATCTGATTACAAACAGAGCTGTTTTATCAGTTACCATGGTGTTGACAGTGCGGAGGACTCGTTCCCAGTCTCTCGTGTATTTCTCCTTCAAAATTCTTTTAACCAGAGCTTTCCAAATCTGAGAAGAATATGAACAGTCGAAAAACAAGTGCTGCTGTGTCTCAAGAGGATGATTACACAAGAAGGGTCAATAGGTGTGTTCCATGTTAACATCCGATCTCCAGTTGATATTCGACCATGCATTACCAACCAGAAGAAAAAAGAGTGTTTTAGCATAGAGTGTTTGAACCAGGTGAACTCATGCCAATCACAGCGCAAGTGATCTTCGCGGATCAGAGACCAGGTCTCCTTGGATTTGAATCTCGGCTTGTATACATCTACTCTGCACTTTCACTTTTCAATGTCATCATCCTGAGAAGTGATCTGCTCAAAGTTTAATCCCTAAGCTACTCTGCAAGAGCACAGATGTGCAGTTGTAGTATCTAGGGGTCGAACCACAGAGACAAGAGATCACCCAATAAAACCTTATGTAGATAGAGTTACGCTAAGCCAAAATATGCAGAACAAATAACAATGCGACAGAAATAAATAAAGCAGCGATGAAAACAGTTGTAAATTCGATGTGATAAATGATAGGTCTAGGGCGTTTTCAGGAGATCAGTGAATGCAAATCAACTTAACTAATCAGGGTTCAGTTATTAAGTACGGTTCTTGAACTCAAAAACACAGAACTATAATTAACCAACTTCCGTTGTGAGAATTATCTAAGTTAAAATCCTAGAATTCCAAATTTCTTTGCAAATCCTACAGATTTAAACCAGCCTTAATTGCACAAGTTCGATATGTTCACAAAGTTCCTAAACCAAATTCCTTTGCGAATAGTTACTTTGCTTAACCTAGGTTCTTTCCAGTTATTCAATTACACTTCCGTGTCAATTAAGCAACCTAAGATCTAAGTTCTAGGTGATCAGTCCAGAATTAGCTTTAAGAACAACCTAAAGTGAAGAACAAATAGATATGAACCCTAACTAGCAAGTTAATTGATCATTCAGAGAAAACCCTAATTAACCCTAAACCTAACAGGTGATCTACTCAGACATGGTTATTGAAACAACAAACATGGTGAATAGAAAGCAATAGATTGAATCGAAATAGATAAAGGGGTTCGAAATCTTCTCTCTAAACGAACAGAGTACAGACTTGTCTCCCAAAGCTCAGAAATCGCAAAAGCCGAAAACTCAGAGTATCTCTCTCTCAAAAATCTAAGGTTATCATAAAAAGGGAATAAAAATCCTATATATATCTCTAAGACACGTCTTGGGCTTCCTTGAAAACGTTTGGGCCCAACTCCTTCTTCAAATAGGAAACAAAATCGCCTTTTCCTTATTTCTCTAACAAGTGTCGCGCGTCACTCTCCATGGTGTCGAGCGTCACTAAGGCACAAAATCCATACTTGACGAATTTGATCCTGATTAAGCTCCAAAGTGCTCCAAAGTCTCCAGTTAAGCTCCAAACGTACCTATGACCTGAAAAGACTCCGAAAGACTCGAAAGTCACTAGAAAGACTCTATAAATAAGACCTATACCATGGTTAAAAACCAGAAAAACCATGATATATCAACTCCCCCAGACTTAGCATTTGCTTGCCCTCAAGCAAACAGAACACCAAATAAAAGAAAGAGGTTTGAAAACACAGAGACTCAACCTTTCATTGGATTATCGCTTTGACCGATCACCCTGCAACTCAACTACTGCTTCATCATTCCAAATCGAACCACCATGTACTTCTCCGTAGACATTCACAGCTTTCCAGATTAAGTCCAAAATTTCACAACATTGTCCATAAACCCTCGTCGCTGGATCTCACTGATGATTCCAATGCCCAGAACCTTCTAGATTCTTTCCCGAACTATACTCAAACAAATCAGCCATACAAACATTGGTACTTTTTCTCTCCCCCAGACTTATTCTTTTCGCACATTCATCATCTTTTTTATTGGCATATACTCGATAAGGTTAAAGCTGCGAGTACTGATGGTGTTTGCCACCAAGTCCCCTAGTTGTCCCCTTACTTTGTATCAAAGGTTTTCAGCGAATAATGGGGTCATGGGAAACTTTCCTACCCCTCACTTCCTTCCTTTGTGTGATCATTCCAACTTAGAAGTGAAATAATGGGATCATTGGAAACATTCCTAGCCCTTCACTCCTAAGCGAAAATCATCTCAATCTTTTTGCCCTTTTTCTTACTTTCTTAGCTCGTCACAAGGGAGAGAAATCACTTCATTAAATTTCACAGAGGCTTTCATTGATCAAGTACGAACGAGGAATCAAACTCTAAGGCATTAGTCACATCAGCGAGTTAAAAGTGAAGTTCAGTACTTAGCTCAGGTTAGTGGATTCTGTTGGAAACATGGACGCCTCTAGTCAGCTGATCAGCCTTTGGATTTTTCATTAGTCGGATCTAGACTGAATCTGCAGCAGTGGTCACTTAGGTGAAAGGTCAGCACAATAATTCCAGGAAAAGCATCATGATCTCCAACAGGTTTTGACTCAAAAACGTTTTGACACAACTGACTCTTAAGAAAAACAAACACAATGTCAGCAACTACCTCCCCCAGACTTGAATAACACTGTCCCCAGTGTAATCAAATCCGAAGTCGGTGACAAAAGAGAAAGTTAGAAGGATGAATGCAATGGGTTAGAATATCTTACTACTCAGTTAGGTCGACCAACACACAGCTCAGATTCATAGGAAAACAAGCTTAGGTCGAAAGTGCAAGGGTGGTGACGAGCGATACCAAAGATGGTGTCGCGCGACACCACAGTGCAGAGAGCAATCATTGCGAGCAGAGAGACATGAGGCCACCGAACAAGACAGAGAATCATCTATGTTAGCACTGTCAGATCACTCAGAGAGAAGTTAGTAGTAACAAAACAACCCATAGAAGCATAAATCCAACAAAGTCTCACAACAGGTGTAGCTGACACAACAGACTCAAGCAAACGGAATGAAAGAATAAGAAAAACAAAAGAAAAGAAAACAGAACCGGAACGACAAAGGAACTAGTCCTCATCGCTAGTAGTAGCATCATCTGAGGGTGTGGGTGAGCGAGATCGCGGGCGAGTAGGGCGAACACATCCGCAGCGAGAGAGAGTAGCGATGTCACTCCAAATGCTCTGAAAACTCTGAATGACATACCGCTGGAAAACAGCAGCCTCCATGGGAACCTCTGGCGCAGTGGGAAAATCAGGGAGAGGTACTGTGGTGTCTGCGGAGCGAGGTATCTAGTCATCCTCGGAAGTGGAAGCACGAGCTCTGGAAGAAGAACCGCGAGACACAGTAATCAAGACTCTCCTCTCTGGCATGAAGCGAAGCGCAGCACATTTGGTACCTATGTCAGTGCGTGTACGATCAGGGAGCTGAATCCGGTATGAACCAGCTGCAGTGCGAAAAGACCACTGATTGTTGTGGTTGATCCAAGAGGCGTGGCTCGGCGAGTCGTGACAATGGTGCTGTTCTCCGTGCAGATCCGAAAATGCTGGAAGATAGGGGTCAGCAAGCTACCAACAGACTCAGTCCGCGGCGTCGTACCTGCTCCAGAAAAAGGCTTGGCTTGTAAAGAAACCAAGTGATGAGCGAAAACGGCTCCCATGTTGACATCAGTAGCGTGCGCGGAACTCCGGTAGTGCTCACCATCTGTCAAATCACCAATGCCAACATATAGAAGAGCCAACTCAGAGAGACGCATCTTACCCGGAGTCGACTTGCACTGAATGGAGTTGCCCAGGACACGGAGGAGGCATCGCAGAACAGGATGGCGCACGTCGGTCTGGGACGTAGTCTTCGAATCATAGCGTCCATTCCCAAAATGGGACCAGAAATCCTGCACATCGAACATCTGAGTAGGAAGGGTGACTCTCGGGAGGTCCTTGCGAAACCCATATATGGCACATAGGTCGCGAAAAGGGAGCCTGTAACGAACTCCGCGGATCATGAAAGTCAGAATGCCCTCCTGCGCGTTCGGAGCATGTTCGTTGGTGTAGTAGATGCGAACAGAGGCGAGGAACTGACGAACAAGGTCAGGAAACAGATCGTAGGGTCTGGTAGCCATAGATCCCACTCCAAGCTTCGTCAACAAACGCAGGAGCTCAGAATCCAAACCCAAGCGTCTCATATTCAGAATGTCAAAAAACCTGGTGGGGAGTAGCTTTACATTGAGTCAGGCGTTGTAGAAGAAAGTGTCGTAATCATCCCAGTCATCTGAAATCGGCCTGTGTAGACACTCAACGCTTTCAGCAACAGCTTGAGGTGACTCGTCCCAGATCCTACGTGTTGGAATGCGCAGATTTTCCCGTTTAGGCCAAGGGCGCCTAATCCTCTCGTCAGGTGAATCAGGGATTGCAGGAGGCGATGGTGGTGGTGAGGCTGAGGTTTGTGGTGGTGCAGTAGGGCGAAGATGGGATGTTGGGAACACCTGCAACTCCTGGGAGTCAAGGAATTTGACCATGTAGCGAGATCGTGCGAGTACAGCGCTGACGGTTGCATGTTGCCACAAGTCGCCATCCAAAACTTCGACGTGGTCCCCGAGTTGGAAGGTTACTTCGACTGGAGGTTGCGAACTGGAGGCGGCGTCCCTGCATTGTCGCTTGCGTGGAGGCATCTGCAAAAGAAGAAACAGAGCAAACCAACAAAAGAGAAGAATCTCAAGTCAGCGAATATGTATAGCACAATCGATGTACTCCAGCAAGCTCAATGAGCAACAGCAACGATTCCAGCTACTCATGCATTCAGAAATCTCCCTAAGTCCAAAACAAATTTCACACCCTAAAATTTTCGAAGTGAAGTTGGCATGAAGAATGAATTTCTCAAATCTAGCCAAAAGAACCGTGTAAAGCGCATGGGGGTGGTCGAAATCTACCCTAAATGGATCGCCATAGGTAAAATCAAGCAAAGCATCAACCCAAAAAACGCGATTTCGACAAACATACCTGGGGTACCTAAATCGAAAAAGTGGAGATTCGAAGTGTGTACCTCGTTTGAATGGCAAATCAATGAGAGAAACAGATAGAGGGTGAAAATCTGATGAGGTTAGGCTTTGGAATCACTCAAATCGGTGAAGATTTGAGTAATTTTGGTTTTGGTGAGGGTGGATATGGCGAAAGTGTCGAGTGCGGCGAGGAGGAAGGGAGAAAAAGGTGTGAGGGTGAGGGTTTTAAATTAACGTGGGAAAGAGGGAACTTACCTGTTTGTGAGTGTCGAGCGACACCAAGGGTGGTGACGCACGACACTTGCAAAGTGTGAATGGTATTTCCTCGTGCCCGATCCGCTCCCGAGTCTCCTCCGGTTCTGGAATTCCGGTTAAGCGGGGTCCTATTATTATTATTATTATTATTTTTAGATAAAATAAACAAGTGACAGGCGACACCGAGTATGGTGTCGCTCGACACCAACCCTGTTTCACCTAAAACACAAAAAGAAAAACGAAAATCACTGAAACAAAAGACTTATTTACAGACTCACCAGTGGATTGCCTTCCACCAAGCGCTTGTTTAAAGTCATTAGCTTGACTTGATGGTGATTCAGGTAGGAGGTGCACCATCCAGAGGCACGATATGACCATCCGGAATCTCAGCTTTGGCCCAGTAATGCTTCACCCTTTGTCCATTCACTGTGAATTCCCTGCTGCCATCTGGTGTGAGGAGGACGATGGCACCGTAGGGGCGAACCTCTTGGACTGTGAAAGGACCTGACCATCGAGAACGAAGTTTACCAGGAAACAATTGCAAACGAGAGTTACACAGAAGTACCTGATCATTCGGTTCGAATTGCCTGGAGAGGATTTTTGAATCGTGATAAGCCTTGGTCCTCTCTTTGTACAACTTCGAATTCTCATAGGCATGGTGCCTGATTTCGTCCAACTCATCCAGCTGTATCAGTCTCCTTTCGGCAGCAGACTTGATGTCGAAATTCATCAGCTTTATCGCCCAGACTGCCTTGTGTTCGATCTCCACTGGAAGGTGACAGGGCTTTCCATAGAGCAGGTGGAAAGGTGTGGTGCCTAGAGGTGTTTTGAACGCTGTCCTATACGCCCAGAGTGCATCGTCCAACTTTGCAGCCCAATCCTTTCGAGTTTTGCCCACTGTCTTCTCCAGGATCTCCTTAATCTGACGATTCGACACTTCGACCTGTCCACTTGTCTGGGGGTGATAAGGAGTTGCAACTCGATGATGAACTCCATGCTTCCTTAGGAGTTTTTCGAAAATCTTGTTAATGAAGTGAGAACCACCATCACTTATAACAATTCGAGGCACTCCAAATCGAGGAAAGATGATGGTCTTGAACATCTTAAGAACCACTGAAGAATCGTTGGTGGGACTAGCAATGGCTTCGACCCACTTTGAAACATAATCAACAGCAACCAGGATGTACTTGTTCCCATAAGAAGAGGGAAAAGGACCCATGAAATCGAGACCCCAGCAGTCGAATACCTCAACCTGAAGGATGAAATTCTGTGGCATCTCATGTCTTTTGCTGATCTTTCCTCTCCTCTGACAAGCATCGCACTGCGAGATGAAAGCATGCGCGTCGCGAAACATGGTAAGCCACCAGAAGCCTGCTTGAAGAACCTTAGACACTGTTTTGAATGTTGCAAAGTTTCCAGCATATTCGGATCCATGACAATGAAACAGCACCTAAGGAACTTCTGACTCTTCAATGCATCTTCTGTAGATCCCATCAGAACAGTGCTTGTACAGATATGGCTCATCCCAGTGATATCTTCGCAGCTCTCTCAAGAACTTCTTATTTGCATAGCCCTTAAAGTTCTCAGGCTCAGCCTCTGCAGCGAGATAATTGGCAATATCAGCATACCAAGGACGTTGGGTGGCAGATACAGCAGCTGAACTGATCTCAGGAAGTCTGCTTCGAATTTGAGAGGTCTCTGTGTTCGCCTGAGCAAGGTGATCCGCGACACTAGTGGTGGTGTCGCTCGTCACTAACGTTCCTCCAATTCGAAAAACCTGCAATTCTTCGTCAAAACTGCTCTGGAACTTGGTTTCCACATAATACACATTCTCTTCTGGCAGGAAATCGTCTATTGGTACGTCGTCTTCAACCCTGATGCGTGAGAGATGATCTGCCACACCATTCTCAACCCCCTTCTTGTCCTTGACCTCAATATCAAATTCCTGAAGGAGTAATACCCATCGCAGCAACCTTGGCTTCGCATCCTTCTTCTGCATCAAGTATTTGAGTGCAGAATGGTCTGTGTGCACAATCACCTTCGATCCCACAAGGTATGGTCGAAATTTCTCAAAAGCAAAGACCACAGCCAATAGCTCCTTTTCAGTAGTAGCATAATTCCTTTGAGCATCATCCAGAGTTCGACTGGCATAGTAGACTGCATGAAGCTTTTTATCCTTCTTCTGTCCTAGAACAGCACCAACAGCAAAATCGCTAGCATCACACATCACCTCAAAAGGCAAATTCCAGTCAGGAGGCTGTACGATAGGGGCGCTTATCAGAGCATGTTTGATCTGTTCGAACGCAGCAAGACACTCATCTGTAAACTCAAACTTAGCATCCTTGCATAGCAGAGCAGTGAGAGGACGTGCAATCTTGCTGAAATCTTTGATGAAGCGACGATAGAACCCTGCATGACCCAGAAAGCTTCTAACCGATTTCGCAGAATCAGGTGGTGGCAAGCTCGTCATGACGTCAATCTTCGCGCGATCCACTTCGATGCCTGCTGCAGAAACCTTGTGCCCAAGCACAATCCCATCTCTCACCATAAAGTGACACTTTTCCCAGTTAAGGACCAAGTGCTTTTCTTCACAGCGAGCCAGAACCTTGCAGAGATTATCCAGACAGTCTTTAAAAGATGATCCATAAACTGAGAAATCATCCATAAAGACATCCATGAAATCCTCAATCATGTCAGTGAAGATGGACATCATACATCTCTGAAACGTCGCAGGAGCATTACAGAGTCCAAAGGGCATCCTGCGATATGCGAAAGTGCCGTATGGACATGTAAAGGTGGTCTTCTCCTGATCATCTGGGTGGATAGGGATCTGGAAAAATCCTGAGTACCCATCGAGGAAGCAGTAGTAGGGATGGCTTGCAAGTCTCTCCAGCATCTGATCAATAAAGGGCAATGGGAAGTGATCTTTCCTGGTCGCTGCATTCAGCTTCCTGTAATCGATGCACATCCTGTGTCCAGTCACTGTGCGCGTCGGAATCAGCTCATCCTTGTCATTCTTCACAACTGTAACCCCTCCTTTCTTAGGAACCACGTGCACAGGACTCACCCAAGCACTATCTGAAATTGGATAGATGATTCCAGCTTCTAGTAGCTTCATGATCTCCTTTTTGACGACGTCTTTCAGGTTAGGGTTCAGCCTGCGCTGGTGTTCGATCGATGACTTTGACTCATCCTCCAGGTGGATTCGGTGCATGCACAAGTCTGGTGAGATACCTGAAATATCATCAAGAGAATAGCCAAAAGCTTTGCGATGCTTGCGCAGCTTGCTCAGTAGTAAGGTAACCTCAGCATTGTTCAAAGAAGAGTCGATAATGACTGGATAAGTAGAATTAGAGCCCAGGAATGCGTACCTTAGTCCTGCAGGGAGTTGTTTGAACTCAATCTTGGGCGCTTTCTCCTCACTCCAGTCGGATAGCTGCTTCACCTTCGCAGGAGTCTCAAGTTGTTCAATCTGCGATGCTAGCTGCATTACATGCTCGCTGGAGTCCACATCTTCGAGTAAGATGCTGAAATTTCGTCCAAGTGTTCAGCTTCAGATGCAGACGTGGTCAGAGCCCTCTCAAGAGGGTCTGTAGGCAGCATCTCATGGAGAAATTCCTCAGCGAACTCTGTGAGAGTGTCGACATAGAAGGTCTGACCATCGATGGTGGGCTTCTTCATCAGCTTTTCCATGTCAAAGTTCATCACCAGATCTCCAACATTCAGAGCAATCCTGTCTTTCCTGACATCGATGATAGCACCTGCTGTAGCTAGAAAAGGTCTCCCAAGGATAAGAGGATCCTTAGGCTCCTCTCCATACTCCAGAACCACAAAGTCAGTCGGTATCATGCAGTCTCCAACCTTGATTGGAACATCTTCTAGCACCCCTTCAGGTATCCTTGTCGAACGGTCAGCTAGGATGAGGGAGATCCTTGTTGGCTTGAAATCAGTCATGCCGAGATTGACAGCTACCGAATAAGGCATGAGGTTAACACTTGAACCCAGATCACACAGCGATCTCTTGAATCTCTCTGTGAAGATAGAGCAATCCAAGACAAAGCTTCCTGGATCAGACAGCTTCTCTGGAATTCGGTTCTGAATCACTGCACTGACTTGCTCAGAAATCATCATCACCCCTTGTTCATGGCTGAGATTATTGGTTACCATTCGCTTTACATAACGTCTGATGACAGGAGTGATCTTTACAGCATCAACCAAAGGTATCTCAATCACAAGCTTTTCCATCAAAGCTTTGCATCGTGCATCATCAAGCTCTTGCTTGGACTTCCTAGGGCTCCTTGGGTAAGGAACTTTAGGTTTGTAGACTTTCTCCTCTGCAGATTTCGGATTCGGAACATCAACAGCTTCGCTCTGCAATTGGTGACGCGCGACACTAGTGGTGGTGTCGCTCGTCACCGGCTCTGCAATCTCAGGAACTGCTATGACCTGAAAAGACTCCGAAAGACTCGAAAGACACTAGAAAGACTCTATAAATAAGACCTATACCATGGTTAAAAACCAGAAAAACCATGATATATCAAGAAGCTAACCCCTTTAAAGCATCTATTTCATCTTCTACTCTGCTAAGTAGAATGTTTCGATACCTTCTCCTATGGTGATTCTGAAATACGTCCATCATGGTGGCTTTGAGAGAGATTCCCAGGTCGATACTGCTTCGTGGACCAAGGAGATCAATGAGAGGACCCTGAGTAGACCAGTGATCATACCAAAAAGACGTACCCACACCATTCCTCACCTCCATCCGAAGAAACTGTTGTGCCAGCGGACGCAGCTTCAGTATCTTACGCCACATCCAGGAACCAGAGTAATACCTTTCTTTTACCGACCAGAAGGATTCCTTACCAAGCAAGTACAGATGAATCCACCTTTCCCACATGGATTCATTTGGAAACAGAAGACGCCATATGAGTTTTAAAACACTAACTGTATTTGCTTCCTTAAGCGGTCTCAGACCCAAACCACCTTTTTCTTTCTGGTAACTATATTCCAAGCAACCTTTGCTTTGTGAGTTTGCAGATTAGGACCAGATTATAAGAAGGCAGAGCATAACTTCTAAACTTCAACAATGCAAGAACTTGGCAGACAGAAAGCAGTTAACCAAAAGTTAGTGATGCTCATCAAAAACCGACCTTCTGTAGACGACCCACATATGAGAGAAATCTAACAGTCCATGAGCTTATCTTAGCTCTGATCTACTCGAGTAATGGCTGATAATATCCTTGTCGCATACTTTTTGTTAAGAGTGGCAACCCCAAGTAACAAACAGGAAGTTGACCTTCAGCAAAAGGAAAATTTGCGAGAATCAGATCCTTCTCAGATTGGGTAACACCAGCCCAAAATATGGTTGATTTCTCTAAACTGATCCTGAGGCCCGAGTACTTTGCAAACTGTTCAAACACCTGTAGAACTCCTGTAATTGACCTCTTTTTTTCCATCGGTAAAAACCATTATATCATCAGCAAAGCTCAAATGCGTGAGAGGGACATTTTGACATCTTGGATGATATCCAATATCCCTCCTCTGTCCTGCTCCATCAAGCATCTTAGACAAGACATTCATGCAGATGAAAAAGAAGTAAGGAGAGAGTGCACAACCTTGTCTTAAATCTCTTTCACTTCGGGAAAAAACCTCCTAGCTCACCATTCACCTGCACCGAAAAGGAAGCAGTGGTGATACAGAGGTTGATCCAGTGAATGAACTTTGGGGGGAAGTGCATTGCCGATAATATGTTGAGGATAAAAGGCCACTGGACTGAAGCGAATGCTTTGGAGATGTCAATTTTCAGAGCACTACGCGCCGAGATGGAAACCTTGTGGTAGTCTTTAACTAGTTCTGTTGGTAAAAGCAGATTCTCCATCAGCAATATATCTTTCACAAAGGCAGATTGGTTTGGAGCTATAAGTCGTGGCATCAGTCTCTTCAGCCTGTTTGCGATGATCTTAGAAATTACTTTATAGACAATATTGCAACAGGATATTGGTCAATAATCCATCATCTCCTTTGCGTCAAGTTTCTTGGGTATAAGAGCAAGAATGGTAGTATTAATGCCCTTTGGTAAAAATACCTTTCAAGAAGAAAGACTGTATCGCAGTGGTGAAGTCTTCCCCAATTACTGGCCAAGCTGATCGGTAGAACTCACTAGTAAACCCCATCTGGTCCTGGTGACTTGTTTGCAGGCATTGAAAACAACACCTTTCTGATCTCCTCTTCAGTAACCTCTGTCTCAAGCATATCACAATCTCCCAGTGAACACCGGAAGTCCAAAACCCTTCTAATACAGAAACTGATGGCTCCTCGAAATCATCTGGTTCTTGAGTAAGAAACTTATGGAAAAAACGTTCTGCTTCTAGCTTAATTCCCTCTTGAGAGTCCACAATCTCGCCATTAGGACAATGTATTTCTCGAATGGTATTCCTTAGCTCTCGAGTCTTTACTGTGTTATAAAACGTTTTGTTGTTTTGGTCTCCCACCTCTAGCCAATGAAGTTTGGATTTTTGCCTATAGAATTCCTCTTCCAATGCTGCCACTGCCTGCCATTTTTCGAAAGCATCAGCTTCATCTCTGATACGCTCAGGCGTTGGATGTTGAAGCGTTTTTCTCTGCTTCTCACACAAAGTCTCATAAGCCTGTTTTGCCTTTCTCGGCAAGTCTCCAAACTTCTTCTTACTCAGCACTCTGATACCAGGCTTTAGTGTTTTCAACTTCTTTGAGAATCTGATATAGAAAATTTTGTTATTGTAAATTAGCAAATTATACATCTTTCTTGTTTTTGGTACATGGAAGCATAGTCGATATGCCTGTACCCAATCTAAAACCAACAAGACAAGTATATCTGAGTGAAATTTTTATAATCAAAAACTAAGAGCTTTTAAACTCGATCCGGAGTAATATACCGTGATAGCGAGTTCGACCATTGCCAAATCCAAGATCATGAATGGTCCCCTGACCGACGGAAGGTAAATTGGCACCAGTGTTCAGCTGGAAGGATTGAATCGGATCTGCCATTTTTTGAATCCGGATAATGTTAGATTTAATAGAAGAGAACAAGAGAGAAGGTGATGACTTCAAGGGAAGAAGAAGAAGAAAAGAGAAAGATGCAACTCAAAGAGAGAGTCCAAAGCCGATGAGTCAATGGCATGTTTCACTTCTGGCTTTCTTGGGCCTGCTTTTTGCATGTCCATGTCACTATTATGGTGCGTCGTGAATTAATCTGTTCTTTTTCTGAGTAAGTAAACCTTACTTATTTATCTCTTGATTATATTATTTGTTACCAAAGGCTTGTTAAAGGGAATTGGTAAAAAGAAAATGGATCTATAAACAAAGATGAGCGTTCTCGTATTGTGTCTTCCCTTTAACCAGATAACTGACGACAAAGACTCAAAGATCGAAAGCATCTTTCAAGAAGAGCTCTGGATTTTATCAACCATTGCGACCAAACAGGCGGCAAGATTTTAGTTCATTGCTTCGAAGGTCGAAGTAGAAGCGCAACTGTAGTGCTCGCTTACCTAATGCTCCGAAAGTAAGTTCTTGTGGACAATTAAAATTGTTGAAAACACAAATAATGATCAGAAAAACAAATCAATAAGAAATTTCTAATTCCTCTTCTCACTTGTTTACTGGGGTGGGATTAATAAACAGGAACCTGACACTTTTAGAAGCATGAGCTAATAATGTTAAATATACTACATTTTTTTGGTTGATAAAGGGTTCCCTCAAATACTACTTGACTTACTCATTGTATGATAAATTCTTTTATTCCGGTATCTCTTCCGGTTCCTATACTCAGTTCCTATACTTAAGAATGGAAAATTTATAAAATACTTAAAAAAAAGCGAACACCAAAGTTGGACCAGAAAATGATCAAACTAGGAGTATCAAATATTTGTATAGATTATCATCATATTAGATTGCTAATATTTATACGCGAGCACGTATCCACACTCGCACAAACTATAATGACTACAGTAATTTTTTTTATTGCTAGTACAATAATTGTCATTAAGAATTGAGCTCTAGAGAAAAACTTAGCAATAATCAGATTCATTAGCCGAACTATATAATATCACTGACATTCAACATATGATTAACTAACTAGTTAACCAATCCCTAATCTCAATACTGGATTCAAATTTGATGCTAATTTGGATTTAATAGTGAATATTATATGAGAAACATCGTAGATCTGACCCTTAATCGCCATAAGAAACATCATAAATCAGGCAGCTTGGTTTAACAACCCCAAAATACAGTGACAAAAACAAAACCAAATATAGAAAATTTTATTCATGTTCCTAAATCTGGTTAGGGCTTCGATGTATTAAGAGGAACAATTTCGGTACAAAGACAAATACTTGTATTTGCCTCCGACAAGAATACACACACAATACAGCCATTCACGCCAGACTATAAAACAAAAGACGATACAAAAAAAAAAAAACCAAAAAGAAAGGTACCTTCCATAGCAAGAAACATTAAAGAGTTCATAAAAGATAAATTGAAAATAAAAAAAAAGTGTTCCCAAAACACAAGAAATAAGAATAAAAAAAGAGAGAGTAAACTTTCAGAGATGAAGAGAGCTTATTTCGTCTTCTTTCCATAGCCTTTCATCATACATATTCCACCTCATGACTCCTTCATCTTTCTCGGTCCACTGACACTTGACGCAAGTCTTGGGATCCTTACAAGCCACAAACTGCTTCAACTTGAAGGCCTTCTCTATTACCGTGCTCCATGGAACCTCCGTAACCTCCGTATCACTTACCTCAATGTAAGAATGAGAAACATTGAGAACTTCGAGTCTTTTCATTTTATCCAAGATCTTTGTGAGCGCATCTATACGTATGGAGGTGCATCTGAGGCTGAGGACTTTCAGCTTCGGGAGGAGGCAGACGAGGTTCTGGACGAAGAAGAGATCGATGGGACCCATTACCTTGAGCTCTCTAAATTTCTTGCAGTTCTCTCGGATCGCCGAGAAGACAAAATGCGGGTTAGGCATGCTTGGCATTGTTAGTGATTCTAGTTTCTTACAGAAACTTATTGCATCGCATATACCCCTCTCTTCTAATCTGTCCCAAGATGGTAGCACCAAGCGTCTCAAGTTTGGACACCTGCAACAATTGAGTAAAGAAAATTCCTTGCTCGGTTAAACGGTGATTTTTGGCACAAGGCACTATAAAACTCTGCGAAATTTTATTTATTTATAGAGATAAAAATATGAATTAGGTCAAAAATATATTGAGACCGAAGAAATTTATTGATCTATATATCTAGTATTATTAATGTATAGAGGTGATACTGCATTTCCAAATCTTCAACTTGAGTTTCATGCTACTGAAAAGAGCCATATGATTGTATAATAATTTTCTGTTCAATATAAGAAAGAAAAACAAAAAAAGAATGTACCTTCTTGTGGTGTAAGTAATCATGTCATCATTAGGAAACAAGTCGTAATGGAAAATCAAGGTCTTTGTGTTTCTCTTGCTAAGACTCATGGAGAGTTTCAAGATCCGAGTCACTTCCTTATCAGAGTGGCCAACCAAGTACCAACATGGCATACATGAGACTTTTAAGAACTTAGTTCTCATGTGTGATAAATCGAGCGTGTTCCACAGAATGGGATCGCAACAAGCCACACGCCATCCTCTACAGACATGAGCTACTCCAGAAGTCAACTCATCGAGGCTAAGGTACTTCTTAAAAATCATCACTAGTATGTCAGTGTCCAGATTTTCCCATCCTCTGAACATATTTTTACGGTCTTTAGCCATTGAGAACGCTTTCAAGAGGAGAGACAGAGATTCTTGTAGAGAATTGTTATAACATCTTCACGGCCCTTAAAACAAGCAGAAGAAAATTATCCGGAGTAATTCATTTTTGGTTTTTTTTTCGACTAAGGGGATCTATATGGAAATCCAAAAAAAAATAACTATCAAGATGAACTTCAATACCTACAATTGAATAATAAGCAGAGTTTATCCTTTACAAAAAAAATAATAAGCAGATTTCAGTATTAAGAACATTTACATGTATGCCGTGTTCGGTGAAAGTAAATTTCAATATGAATGGACTGAAAATCAACAAAATCATATTGAAATGATTCTTTTATCTATATAGAAGTCATGCAAACTTCAAATCAACAACGGCAAGGCATGGAAAATCATAAAAACAATTAAGCATCCCCAATAATAATATTAATATATAACTGCAAAACGAATCAGAATCTAAGACCGTAATTGACTCACAAAAACCTAAAAATGTGACGAATCTTATATTATCAAATGCAAAGACTTCGCGCTATATAAAATCATTTAAAACAAAAAAAAAAACAACACAAGATTCTCGTAAGAAACAAATCTTATTACCCACAGTATTGCTAACAGAAACCTTATAATAACTACACATGCATAGATCTTGCAATCTCACAAGTAAGGTATCAAAAGAGTATAAAGCCATACCCTGAAACGACGAGGAGGGATAAGTGAAGAAACTTGGAGAAATGGTGGCGGCGACTCTTGTAAGATTAAGGAACGTTACCTTTTTATATACAAATGAAAGAAGGGCACTGGTCTGATATCATTTGACCTACCTCTTTCAGTCTGATTCTCTTACCAAATAGATATCAAGTACATGCATGCATTGTAAAAACGATTTTAATTATCTTATCAACATTTTCATTTAGTTTCTAGTCAAATTTTATATGTTTTCATTTTGGATCAGCACGTTCGATTTCTTCTATTATCAATAATTTTTTCTTTTTTTTTATGTAATTAAAATATTTGAATAACACTTTCTTTTTTGTAAAAGAAAATTAATTTTTTTTTAGTCTTATTTTAAACTAGATAGATACCCCCCACATACTCATACGCAAATTTTAACCATATATATATATATATATATAAGAAAAATAATTTATTTTTAGTCTCACTTGTTTACTGCACTTGTTTATTGGGGTGAGATTAATAAAAAGGAACCTGATACTTTTAGAAGCATAGAGCAAACTGAGAAAAGTTCATAGACGAGCTCAACAGAACGATGGATTTGCCCGGATCTTGCTTAACCTAGATAAGAAATGTCACAGAAAGGCATCAATGGAGTGGAGACAGAGGAAACAGACTATGAAAGTGTGTCTGGTTTGTGGTAAGAACGCAGGACTAAATAGCAGTTCTCTGAAGCTTCATCTCCAGAAATCTCACAAGAAACTGTCTTCTAGAAGCATTGACAGTGCAATGAGCATGAAGATTCAAAAGGTTTTGGAGACTTTTAGAGCATCTCCATTGGTGAATCCCTCATGGGATTCTTATCAATTTTTAAATGATAAATTTTTTCTTTCTATTTTCCGTTTTTTTCGTTTCTCTCTCTTCAACTTTTTTTTTTATTCCACATTTTTTTCCTTCAACCAAACCAATATAATGAGACCACGTGTGTTAAGAACTACTTAAGAGACGGTTCTTATACAAGAGTTTTAAGACCTTGATTCTTGACTTATTAATGTTTTTTATTTATTTTAATTAAAAAAACACTAAGAACTCTGCTAAGAGCTTTGCGATTGAGATGGTGTTACGCTCAGCACTGGCCGAAGCTCAAGTGTTAGCTCCAATTCTTTTCAGTCTCATTCTGGTTAAGAATAAAAAAATATGCGTATGCTCTAAAAGTTTCTCTGAGTTTACAAAACAAAAAAAAAGTATTTTAAACTTGGCCAACAGCCTGTTCACCAGGATTAGAAGCTATACGACCGCGGCCAAGCATTCATTCACCGCGACCACGTCTTATCCGACCGCGTCCAGCCATCTCCGATCAGAAGGCCCATTTCTGAAACCCAAGTAATTTTCTCAGCCTCAATTCCGGAATCATAGAAACCATGAAGCATTGGAAACTATAAATACTTATTATTTAGGTCGTTTTTAGAGAGAGACGAAATAATTTAGAAAAAGATACAACTTTAAGCTGTTGTTTTAGGTTTATGGAGAGAGAGATCTATCTCTTGAACCCTTTTTGTTTGTCTGTTATTTTCGATTTCTATTCTACTTTTTAATACTATGTCTTTGCTTTCGTTCATCATGTCTGAGTAGTTTTATTGTTGGGTTTAAGAGATATTCGATGGAGGTTATATATGTTCAATGAGGATTCCATTAGCTATTGAAGCTGAATCCTAGAACTTTATCTTCTAAACTCATGTATAATGCATGGGATTAGCGTCATGAAATACAATCTGATCTAGGTTTTGGGTGTTGCGAAAGTTTTCATTCGAGGCCAGATCTAGTTCGAGAAGAGCAGATCGACCATAGGAGTGGAAATCTACCTATGGGAGAGCTGTGAATATTGATGGGAGAGCTGTGAATATTGATGGGAGAGCTGTGAATATTGAGCTGTGGAAACCCAGCATCTCGTCTTTATAAGTTTTCGTCAATTTCAATACAAGTTTTAGTTATTAGGTTGTTTTCATTTATCCCAGCCAATTTTTATTCAAAGCAATTTAGGTCTAGCCGTTTTATCGTTTTTAGTCAATTTTATTAAGTTTAATTATTAGATCATTTTAATTCTCGAACAATGATTAGTGATGAACTATGAGGACAAGTTTCTCTCGGAGAATGTGAGTGTTGATAGGATTTTACTGGTTCGAGGGAGAAAACCGAATCCAAATAAAAAGATTGAACCATCAAGGATTGGTTAAAATAGAAAAAATTGTCGTGTTTACTGTTTTAGTAATTATAAAAAAGAGAGTCGGTTTTTTCTCGATTTAAAGAGCATTATTCGCATGTTTCCATTGTCATATTATGTTTTCTTGTTAGTATCGTTACTTCTTATTTTTATGTTAAAAAGTCTTAGTGTCTAATGAATCGAGGAATGTGAAATTTGCTTTAAAAAGTGTGTTGTTGTACGTGTTCTTAAGTTTTTGAGACCTATCATGTTAATAATAAAGGAAAATTGGTATTAACGTACTATATAAATTAAAGAAAACATATAGAAAAGGTTGCAAAAGATATCGGAGTAGTGGAAGCCCCTCGAGCCAGTGGTTGATCAATGTTCATTAATGTTTTTGCACCAGAAATTTTTCAAGAAATTTTCAGCGTTTAGCAAATAGAGCTATTTGCGGTGGTCCAGCATGTCAAAGATAAAATACTCCATCACAGACATGGTGCAATTAGAACCTGGTTTGAAGAGGTCTACTGGAGACTAGACCATTTTATAAACGTTGGTAATTGTTGTCTTCAAAATTACATATCAAATTGTTATTGCATAATATGTCAACCATCTTCTCTTACCGCAATTCTGAAAACTTTTCATTAGGTTACACAAGGAGTGGAGGTACATCCTGGGATTCCTAATCTTTCAACAACTTGCATTTGCTGACAAATACTATGAGATTTTAAAACCTATAAGACTAACTTGGAAATTTTCAGAAATGTTGGAAAAAATATGTTAGTTATAATATTTGTAGATTTCTTTTAAGATCTTGAGAAATACTATTAAAACAGATATTTTCAGAAATACTATTGAAACAAATATTTTCATAATACTAGTTTTTCATAGCCAACGTATACTGTCTCGTTTAACTTTTTGGATTTCATCAAAAAAAAAAGTTACTTACGTAATGATTGCAAAAATGATACCCTAAAAAGTAAAAAGTATATTAAAACAGCCCAAGAGCCAATTAACAAATTGTAATTCTCATATATGTTGATCTTTGTAGTATTTATGATATTTTTGTATATATAATTTGATGAAGTAAAGATAATAAAAGCTGAAGTAACAAAATCCTGATAGCTTTTAAAGCAAATCCTGCTGACGTAACAACAAAGACCCAAAGTTTTGAGTATTTTCGATAGAATGTTTGTGTGAGAAAACTAATGTACCTTTACGACTAACGTTATAATGGAGATTAACAGGAAATAGAAACTAATTAATCAGCTATAGCTTAAATATACGTATATACAAATATCTAAAACTGTATACAATTATGTTATAATCAACTTCTCCATCTGCAAGAATAATTTGCTAAACTTGATTTTCAATGTCTACACATGTTCACCGTGTATATATGCAAGTAAGAGCTCACGAGTAGGTCACAACATGCCGAAATGATATCTTGATCTTACCCGCATATGCATCAAAATAAAACCCAAACATTAGCAACAATCACCTATTTTTGTTCTACGCATATCTTGCGCCAAGCCGAATTCATAATCAACGACGTAACTTTTCATTCCCTTAATTCGAAGAGAATAAATTGGAGGAAAATATTATTTTTATATTGCAAAATTAATGAAGAAAATTCTCAAAACAGATTACACACCAGCTGAAGCAAAAAGATAATATTGGAAACGAATAGGATCGAACACTACACGTCAATTTAGCATTCCTCTACTCCAAGAACCTAAATGAGTTCATGTATTAGTGTTTTCAACCGAGAACAAACATGAAAGATTATAAGAAACATAGTGTAATTTGACGTCCCTAACGTCAGATGAAGTTTCTCAAATTTCACCGTCCCATAGCTCATCAATGGTCTTATAGAAGCCCTCCGTCTTATGCACTAATTAAAAACTACGGTGAATTTTCTCCTGCAAGATTTTTTTTTTTTTTTTTTTTTGAAAATATGTTAAATTATATTCAAAAAAACTGTTTTCTTTACAAATCTTCTCAAAGAAAGAATGTAAGAAATATGTTTGCAGGCAAGATTAACAAATTATTAAGGGCTTTTGTGGAAGCTTTTTTGTGCCATCAGCTCCTTGAACCGAACCATATCTGCAGACCATCGCTGAAGCGTAAATCCCCAGCCATTCGCATTGAGTTCAATCGATTCCGGAGTGCTTTGTCAAGAGTGGCAATCAGACTCTGAGCTGGTTTCGGGACTTCACCATGCCGTCTACTGTTTCGTTCTCTCCAGACCAAATGCAAGGTAGCTTGGAATGCATATCGCACGAGGAAAAGTGTTGTGCCATCCAGCCTGTTCGTCGATAGTAATGCCACGATCTCATTCCACCTGTTTGTGTACTTGTCATTTAGCAACCGCTCAGTCAGATTTCTCCATATCTGGTGCGTGAAGCTACACTCAAAAAACAGGTGCACTTTTGTTTCCATCGGCTCAGAGCAGAGTGTACACCTAGTCCAAATCCCCGGATTCCATAGCCTCAATCGATCACCTGTGCTCAACCGATCCTTCATTGCCAACCATGAGAGAAAAGCATATTTGGGTGTAGCATTGGAAAACCAGATAACGCTGCTCCAAGACTGTCTAGGCGAATGATGCCTGATATTATGCCATGTCGATTTCGATGAGAAAACAGGCCCAAAAGTACCATTGCGCAGTTTCCAGAGGGATTGGTCTGCGTTATGGTTTTGGCCCCTATGAGCTTCCGCAATAGCCTCTTCAATGCAGTTAAGCACTTCCCGCCTATGATTCCTTCTCCGATGAGACCGCCACACAGATGCCAAAGTAGCATCCTCCGGAATACCAAGCTGAATAATTCCATGAGCACCCGTTATGTCAATAAGACACCCCAATGGACTCCAGACATCATACCAGAATGAAGTATCTTCTCCATTATTGACCTTCATCTGATGAAAACTCTGAGCTCTGTTCCGTATTTTCAGCATTCTTTTCCAAATCCATGAACCTGTTGAGGGCGATTCATTCGCCGACCAATAGGAAGAACCCCAAAGCAAATACTCCCTAATCCATGTCACCCAGAGAGAGGATTTTCCAGAGAGCAATCTCCATATCAACTTGAGGCCAGAAACCTCATTTGCTTCCCGTAAAGATTGGATACCCAACCCACCTTCATTTTTCGGCTTGCAGACATCCATCCATGAAACCTTCGCCTGTCTAGTGCTGAGACGTGGACCAGACCATAAGAATGCTCCACATATCGAATCTATCTCATCAATACAGGATCGTGGGAGGTGAAACGCAGATAACCAAAAATTCGTCAAGCCAGATATCACTGAAATCAGCAATTGTCGATGCCCGGCATAAGAAAGATGCCTTGCCGTCCATGAGCCTATCCGCGAGCGAATACTCTCTACAAGTGGGGCATAATCAGCTCGAGCCATTTTCTTCGTCATCAATGGGAGACCCAAATAGCGCACCGGAAGAGCTCCCACCGTAAAGGGGAATCGTTCCACAATTGCAGTTCGATTCGATTCCGTGATACCCGCCATGAATATAGTCGATTTCACTAGACTAATTTTCAGCCCCGAAGCAGAAGCAAAAGCATCAAACGCATCAACAATTCCCTCAAGAGATCTCATTTTCCCATCTGAGAAGACCATAAGATCATCCGCGAAACATAAATGAGTGAGTTTTAGTCTAGAACAGCTCTTATGATAGCCAAATCGATTCTCTGCGGCTGCACGATCCAGCATCTTAGAAAGGACGTTCATACATAAGACGAAGAGATATGGAGATAAAGCACACCCTTGCCGTAATCCCCGATAACTCTGAAAGTAGCCAACTAGTTCACCGTTTACTTGAACAGAGAAAGAAGCAGACGTAATACATAGACGAATCCAGGTAATAAAAGCTGCAGGAATACCCAGCGCTGCAAGAACGTTGAGCAGGAAACTCCATTGCACCGTGTCAAACGCTTTAGCGATATCTATCATCATTGCACAACGAGAGGGACCCGTGTCTTTATGGTAATCCTGAACAATTTCTGAGGCCAGAAGAACATTTTCAACCAACAAACGATCTTTTATAAAAGCTGACTGATTCGGTGCGATAATTCCTGGCAGAATGTTCTTTAATCTGTTCGCAAGGATTTTAGATATTATCTTATACAGAACATTGCAACACGAAATAGGCCGATAATCCTTCATCTCTCTGGCATCTTTCTTTTTCGGTATCAAAGCCAAAATGGTGGAGTTAACACCTTTTGGCAGGAACCCGAATCGAAAGAAGGATTGCACCGCAACCGTAACATCTGGACCAATTACCGACCATGTGCTCTTGAAAAATTCTGTAGTGAAACCATCCGGTCCTGGTGATTTATTGTTCGGCATGGAAAATAGCACTTTAGATACCTCTTCAGTGGTGACTTCGCGCACAAGTAAATCGCAATCAGCTGCGGAGCATTTAGATCCCAATAGTGCTTCCAAGATGTCTATGTCCGCACCTTGAAAATCAGATGGAACATGAGAAAGAAATTCTCTGAAATATCTTTCAGCTTCGGCCTTAATGTCTATTGGTTCCCGCAAAACAACACCATCCCCATTGATAATCTCACGAATCGTATTTTGCGACTCCCTTACTCGAACTGCCCTGTGGAACACCTTATTGCTTTTGTCACCAACATTTAGCCAATGCAATTTGGATTTTTGTTTTAGATAACTCTCCTCGAGCTCGTAAAGGTGCTCCCATCGGGTTAGAGCTGCTGACTCGGCCTCTAGGTTCCCCACTGATGGATTTAGAACATTTTCCTCTTGTTTAGCGCATAAGTCCTCAAAAGCCTCCTTTGTGCGCTTAGATAGGTCGCCAAATTTCTTCTTTGACAACTCCCGTAGCTTTGGCTTCATGTCCTTTAACTGTTTTGTCAGCCTATGGAGAGCTAACGTCGAGTGAAAAAGGGTGGCCGAGTTCTTCCACTGTTCCTCCACCACTGGAATAAACTCAGGCATTGTCGATAAAGAGTTGAGAAACTTAAAAGGCTTCTTAATGCTTGGCCTTCGAGCATCCAGATACACCCGCCCTCTGAGATGATCAGAACAGCCTCCAGCCTCAAAGACACAGTAAGATTGTGGACTGTTCAATAGCCATTCCTCATTGATTAAAACCCGATCCAGCTTCTTATGTATCAAACCTTCCTTCCGTTTGTTATTCCATGTGAACCAAGGCCCATGGAACCCCATGTCCGATAGGGAACAATGTCGAACTGTGCTCTGAAAATCATGGCAACCCTGAGAATCAGAATAGTCGGGACTCGAGTGATCCTCACCAGACAAAATTTCATTAAAATCGCCGCATATCATCCAGCGTTTTCCTTGACAGACACTGGAATTGTGCAACGCCTTAAGCTCTTCCCACAATTGTTTACGCTCCGTTGCAAAGTTCGAAGCGTAAACAAAAGAACAGACAATCTCCTCATTAGATCCCTCCTCCGAGACCAGGCATGTTATCATTTGCGCGCTCTTACCAACCACACTTAGCCGCATCTCCTTATTCCATATCACCCAAATTCTTCCTAAGCGGTTATGCTCATAATTTGAAATGGACGACCAGTCAGGAAAAATAGACGATACAATCTTCCTACTTCTACTTTCTTTCACTCTTGTTTCCGATATACATCCAAACTTTAATGAATTTCCCCACACCCAATCCTTTACAACTGAGTGCTTACTCCTTTTATTAAAGCCGCGTATGTTCCAGAAAAAACCTATCATTGAGGGGGGTTTTTTTTGTTATTCCGCTGACTCTTCCCCGTCGCCCTACCCCCATTGGTTGTAGGTGGTGACGCTGGAGGTCCAGGACAATATCTGTGCGCAGATTTAGCTGCTCGCTGTAGAGGGGCTCGAGCTAAATCAGCATTCTGCTCTGTTTTTGATTCCCCTTTATCTAGCTTCATCTCAGCAGTATCCATAACACTCTCCTGTACTTGCACCACCACCTGCTCAGTATCAGTAATTGCTTTCTCAACTCCTCGATCATTCACTTCCACCACTGATATCGTCTCAACTATTTCTCCCTCTTCCTCTAGTTCAGCTCCCTTGCCATCCTCTCCCTCCTCCAACAGTGCATTGAACCGTGACCCTGAGGAAATATCCTCACGCTGATCAGGTACAATAGCAGACTACGAGAGTAAGCCTTAGATGGTGTAATCCACTCTTTCTCAGGGATCTCCACATCTCTTTGTTCAACAGTTTCAGAGTTAGCATCCACCGGAGTTGCCCCCACTCCCTTTTCTTTAATACTCCTTTGATTCTTCATCTTTGTAACCGATGATAGCAGGGTGAACATGGTTTCCTTAACTGCAATATCGGTTACTCTATCCTTAGTAACAACTACAGCTGGCGTATTAATTCCTGCAGAGGTTGTAACCAAATTCTGCATCGCGGATTCCCTTTGTAAAATCCTCTTACGGCTTCCAGAAGTTTTGCAATCCCGATTCTCATGCCCCCATCCATCAGATAACAGGCAACGAGGAGGTAGCCATGGAAACTCATACCAAATCTCCACCTTCACGCCCTCCAACTCGAACATATGCGATGATGGTAGCGGTTTCGTGAGGTCTACGTCAACTGCTATTCGCGCAATGTCAAACTCCTTCACCCATACTGTGTCTGGATGAAGCTGCTTTGGGGTACCCACAGGGCTAGCTAAGAAGCTCAACCCTTTCCAATTATACATTTTGCGAGGCACGTTCTTCAAAATGATCCATAGAGGAATGGATTTCATAACTGGTTGAGCTTCCTCAGCCTTTGGACTCCACTTTGAGACTAGCATCGGAGTTCCCTTGATAGTCCACATTTTCCGTCGCAAAACTCTGTCTCTGACACTCTTGTCTGCAATTCGAAACTTCAGCGTATCATCATTAACCACATAAACGTCAACTTTGATTTGTTGTCCTCCCAGATTCCAAATCCTATTAACAGTCATGTGAATAGATCCTACGTGAGGAGCCTTTTTTAGAAATTTTCCAACTATGCAATCATCCCATAGGGGTGCTTCATTCAGTATTGCATCGGGGACGCGGAAGACTTTGACGCCGTCAATCTCCTCCTCCTCCACTTCGTATTTCTGCAAACTCTCCTTCTTCCTCACAACTTCTGTCTACTTTGTTTTGGGATTTTTGCCCTCTTCTTTTCCCTGATCAGTTGTTTCACAAATCACCCCCACTTTATTCTGAACGCTCACCTCCTGTGATCGGTTCTGAGAATTCCGATCATGCTGACTCTGTTCTTCCCTCGACAGTGGAAGGATTTCCATCACCTGAGAATTCTCCACTGCTGAATCAATCACCGCCATCAACCCATCCTTTTCCGGTGACGGAGGGACCGATTGTCCCTGCGCCGCCATGATTCTGCCGCCCTAACGTGGGCAGAAAGTCGAAACCCTACAATCGCCTTTGCTATCGCCCTTTTTGCTTTTTTCAATATTCTTAAAGTGTGTTTTACCCTCCTGCAAGATTTAAAGGAGACGTGAAAACCATGCTTGGATGACCTATATAATCCACAATGAAGGCTGCTTGAAAAATTATGGTGGATAATTTTTTCCATTGACTTGAGATAATCTGACTTTAAAATCTCCCATAGAAACAAAAGAAAAACAGAAAAGAACTTGCCTAGGGAATCTTAGAGAACCTGTCAAGCAGATCTCTAGGTATGGACCAGTCAAAAACATCAAGATTCTCCTGGAGTCGAGCCTCACTCGAGCTCTTTGGTTGGACACTATGACCCATTTGGAGCCCCCAACGAAGAGCCACTTGAGCGGGGGTCTTTCCGAGTTTCTCTGCAACCTTGGTGACAATGTCGTTCTCAAGAACCTTTTTTCTCTCAGAACCCAAAGGAGAGTAACCCTATCATCAAGCCGAAACCAATGATGGATAATTCATACGAGCTAAATAAAAATATAGTTAATGTGTATGTAGTATATTCACGGATAAGTGAATTCCGTTGGACTTGCATAGTTCATGAAGACTTAGTGGTTGCTGCCATACTGGGTGGTATTCCACTTGGTCAACAGCGGGGACTACTTTCTCCTTCTTTAGAAAACTTCGAGCTTCTTGGTCGAGAAATTGCTCACACCGATTGCCCTAGCTTTTCCAGATTGATGGAAAGCTTCAATTGCTTCCCATGTACTTGGTAAATCAGGTTCCGTGAATCCTCTAGGTGATTCCTTCTTCATGCTCACAGGAAAATGTATCTTCAACAAAAAGCAAAATGCACATTCAAAATGGAAGCAAATATAAGGATCTAAAGACGACGCAATCTTTTAAGGTTATATTTACCAGATACAAATCAACGTATTCAATCTCTAAATCCTCCAATGTTTTGTCCAGTGCTCGAGTCACATCTTCAGGCAAATGATCATTGCACCTAAAAAAAAACAAGAACATATGTGTGTGCAAACCAAAAAAATGCATGTTTAGAGGAGAAAAGTTTATAGGAAAAGAAGAAAAAACCAGAGTTTCGAAGTGATGAACAAGTCCTCAAGACTCACGGAACCATCATCTATGAGCTTCTACAATACAGTCCAATATTTTAAATGCAATCATATAGCGTGAGAAGAAAGAAACAGGCACAGGAGGCAGGACACTTCAGCCCCCAAATCTAAACATTCATATAACAACGCTCATTTGATATGCCTTGTCAAATGATTTTTTGTTTTAATTATTCCCCTAAATTCTGAGTGGTATTCAAATTGGTTCATGGTGCCCACAAGAATCGATGTTCAAAATGAGAATGATTAACACAATAAATCTAATTACATAGATTTTTTTTTTTTTGAATGAATGTAAAATTTTATTCAATCAAAGCTGCTTTACATCAAGTGCATCATGTTCTGACATGTAAAAGAAATCATACATAACTTCTAGTGCTAAATTAGAGAACTAGGCCATCCTCATATTCCTTTCCTTTAAGTCTAATGGTGCTGAGTCGATTCCGAACGGATTTGTCGAGCAGCTTGATCAGTTTCAAAGATGGAGAAGGCTCCTCTCCGTGCTTCCTTGCATTTCTCTCCCTCTACAATCCATACATTGTGGCCTGAAGCGTGTATCTGATTACAAACAGAGCTGTTTTATCAGTTGCCATGGTGTTGACAGTGCGGAGGACTCGATCCCAGTTTGTCGTGTATTTCTCCTTCAAGATTCCTTTAACCAGAGCTTCCCAAATCTGAGAAGAATATGAACAGTCAAAAAACAAGTGCTGCTGCGTCTCAAGAGGATGATTACATAAACCACAAGAAGGGTCCATCGTTGCATTCCATGATAACATCTGATCTCCAGTTGATATTCGACCATGCGTTACCAACCAGAAGAAAAAAGAGTGTTTTGGCGTAGAGTGTTTGAACAAGGTGAATTCATGCCAATCACAGCGCAAGTGATCTTCGCGGATCAGAGACCAGGTCTCCTTGGAATTGAATCTCGGCTTTTATACGTCTACTCTGCACTTTCATTTTGCATTGTCATCATCCTGAGAAGCTAACCCCTTTAAAGCATCGATGTCATCTTCTACTCTGCTAAGTAGAATGTTTCGATGCCTTCTCCTACAGTGATTCTGAAATACGTCCATCACGGTGGCTTTGAGAGAGATTCCTAGGTCAATACTGCCTCGTGGACCAAGGAGATCAATGAGACGACCCTGAGTAGACCAGCGATCATACCAAAAAGACGTACCCACACCATTCCTCACCTCCATCCGATGAAACTGTTGTGCCAGCGAACGCAGCTTCAGTATCTTACGTCACATCCAGGAATCAGAGTAATACCTTTCTTTTACCGACCAGAAGGAGTCCTTACCAAGAAAGTACAGATGAATCCACCTTCCCCACATGGATTCATTTGGAGATAGAAGACGTCATATGAGGTTTAAAACACTAACTGTATTTGCTTCCTTAAGCGGTCTCAGACCTAAACCACCTTCTGTTTTTTTTTTCCTGGTAACTATATTCCAAGCAACCTTTGCTTTGTGAGTTTGCAGATTAGGACCAGATATAAGAAGGCAGAGCATAACTTCTCAACTTCAACAATGCAAGAACTTGGCAGACGGAAAGCAATTAAGCAAAAATTAGTGATGCTCATCAAAACTGACCATATGAGCTGTAGATGACCCGCATATGAGAAACATCTGACAGTCTATGAGCTTATCTTAGCTCTAATATTCTCGAGTAATGGCTGATAATTTCCTTGTTGCATACTTGTTAAGAGTGGCAACCCCAAGTAACGAACAGGAAGTTGACCTTGAGCAAAGGGGAAATTTGCGAGAATCAGATCCTTTTCAGATTGGGGAAGACCAGCCTAAAATATTGTTGATTTCTCTAAACTGATTCTGAGGCCCAAGTACTTTGCAAACTGTTCAAACACCTGTAGAACTCCTTCAATTGACCTCTTTTTTCCATCGCTAAAAACCATTATATCATCAGCAAAGCTCAAATGAGTGAGATGGACATTCTGACATCTCGGATGATATCCAATATCCCTCCTCTGTCCTGCTCCATCAAGCATCTTAGACAAGACATTCATGCAGATTACAAAGAGGTAAATAGAGAGTGTACAACCTTGTCTTAAGCCTCTTTCACTTCGGAAAAAACCTGCTAGCTCACCATTCACCTGCACAGAGAAGGAAGCAGTGGTGATACAGAGGTTGATCCAGTGAATGACCTTTGGGGGCTCGTGCATTGCCGATAATATGTTGAGGATAAAAAGCCAGTACTGGACTGAATCGAATGCTTTGGAGATGTCAATTTTCAGAGCACTACACGCCAAGATGGAAACCATGTGGTATGCTTTAACTAGTTCTGTTGCTAAAAGCAGATTCTCCATCAGCAATCTATCAATCACAAAGGCAGATTGGTTTGGAGCTATAAGTCGTGGCATCAGTCTCTTCAGCCTGTTTGCGATGATCTTAGAAATTACTTTATAGACAATATTGCAAATCTCCTTTGCGTCAAGTTTCTTGGGTATAAGAGCAAGAATGGTAGTATTAATGCCCTTTGGTAAAAATACCTTTCAAGAAGAAAGACTGTATCGCAGTGGTGAAGTCTTCCCCAATTACTGGCCAAGCTGATCGGTAGAACTCACTAGTAAACCCCATCTGGTCCTGGTGACTTGTTTGCAGGCATTGAAAACAACACCTTTCTGATCTCCTCTTCAGTAACCTCTGTCTCAAGCATATCACAATCTCCCAGTGAACACCGGAAGTTCAATAACCCTTATAAGACAGAAACTGATGGCTCCTCGAAATCATCTAGTTTTTGAGTAAGAAAGTCATGGAAAAAACGTTCTGCTTCTAGCTTAATGCCCTCTTGAGAGTCCACAATCTCGCCACTAGGACAATGTATTTCTCGAATGGTATTCCTTAGCTCTCGAGTCTTTACTGCGTTATAGAACGTTTTGTTGTTTTGGTCTGCCACCTATATCCAATGAAGTTTGGATTTTTGCCTATAGAATTCCTCTTCCAATGCTGCCACTGCCTGCCATTTTTCAAAAGCATCAGCTTCGTCTCTGATACGCTCAGGCGTTGGATGTTGAAGCGTTTCTCCCTGCTTCTCCTACAAAGTCTTATAAGCCTGTTTTGCCCTTCTCGGCAAGTCTCCGAACATCTTCTCACTCAGCTCTCTGATACCAGACTTTAGTGTTTTCAACTTCTTTGAGAATCTGATATAGAAAATTTTGTTATTGTAAATTAGCAAATTATACATCTTTCTTGTTTTTGGTACATGGAAGCATAGTCGATATGCCTGTACCCAATCTAAAACCGACAAGACAAGTATATCTGAGTGAAATTTTTATAATCAAAGACTAAAAGCTTGTAAACTCGATCCGGAGTAATATACCGTGATAGCGAGTTTGACTGTTGCCAGGTCCAAGATCATGAATGTTCCCAGACTGACGGAAGGTAAACTGGCACCAGTGTTCAGCTGGAAGGATCGAATCGGATCTGCCATTTTTTGAATCCGGATAATGTTAGATTTAATAGAAGAGAACAATAGAGAAGGTGATGACTTCAAGGGAATAAGAAGAAGAAAAGAGAAAGATGCAGAGAGTCCGAAGCCAATGAGTCAATGGCACGTTTCACTTGCCGGCTTTTTGCATGTGCATGTCACTACTATGGTGTGTCGTGAATTAATCTGTTCTTTTTCTTAGTAAGTGAACCTTTCTTATTTATCTCTTGATTATATTATTTGTTACCAAAGACGTGTTAAAGGGAATTGGAAAAAAAAAGGATCTATAAATAAAGATGAGCTTTCTCTTCTTGTGTCTTCCCTTTGTTCAGATAACTGACGACGAAGACTCAAAAATCGAAAGCATCTTTCAAGAAGAGCTCTCGATTTTATCAACCATGGCGAACAAACAGGTGGCAAGATATTAGTTCATTGCTTCGAAGGTCGAAGTAGAAGCGTAACTGTAGTGATCGCTTACCTAATGCTCTGAAAGTAAGTTCTTAAGGACAATTAAAATTGTTAAAAACACGAATCATGATCAGAAAAAAAAAAAAACAATAAGAAATTTCTAATTCCTCTTCTCACTTGTTTACTGCACTTGTTTACTGGGGTGAGATTAACTGCACTTGTTTACTGGGGTGAGATTAATAAACAGGAACCTGACACTTTTAGAAGCATGAGCTAATAATGTTTAATATACTAAACTTTTTTTTGGTTGATAAAGGGTTCTCCAAATACTACTTGACTTACTCATTGTATGTTAAATTCTTCTATTCCGGTTTCTTGGCGCCTATATATACTACCAAATAACTATGTTCTATAGTGTACTTGAAATTGCAATCCCATTATGGGGACAAATAAAGATCTTATCTGCTAATTTGAGCACAGTACAATTTCATTGGTGCTTCTGTTGATGCAGCTTTCCCATCAGAGGTAAGCAAAGAACAAAGTGGAGATACCAAAGCAACTCAAAAGATGACTAAAAGTAGACTAGATATACTCAGTCACAAAAGAATGGAAAATTTATAAAGTACTTAAAAAAGCGAACACCATAGTTGGACCAGAAAGATGATCAAACTAAGAGTATCAAATATTTATATAGATTATCATCATATTAGATTGCTAACGACTCCACATTCGCACAAACTATAACGACTACAGTAATCATTTTAATTGCTAGTACAACAATTGTCATTAAGAATTGAGCTCTAGAGAAAAACTTAGCAATAATCAGATTCATTAGCCCACCTATATAATATCACTGACATTCAACATATGATTAACTAACTAGTTAACCAATCCCTAATCCCGATACTGGATTCAAATTTGATGATAATTTGGATTTAGTAGTGAATATTATATGAGAAACATCGTAGACGTGACCCTTAATCGCCATAAGAAACATCATCAATCAGGCCAGCTTGGTTTAACAACCCCAAAATACAGTGACAAAAACAAAACCAAATATAGAAAATTTTATTCATGTTCCTAAATCTGGTTAGGGCTTCTATGTATTAAGAGAAGCAATTTCGGTACAAAGACAAATACTTGTATTTGCCTGCCGATAAGAATACACACACAATACAGCCACCCACGCCAGACTATAAAACAAAAGACAATACAAAAAAAAAAAACCCAAAAAGAAAAGTACCTTCCATAGCAAAAAAACATGTAAAGAGTTCATAAAAGACAAATTGAACAAAAAAAAAAAAGTGTTCCCAAAAGACAAGAATAAGAATAAAAAAAGAGAAGGTAAAATTTCAGAGATGAAGAGAGCTTATTTCGTCTTCTTTCCATAGCCCTTCATCATACATATTCCACCTCATGACTCCTTCATCTTTCTCGGTCCACTGACACTTGACGCAAGTCTTGGGATCGTTACAAGCCACAAACTGCTTCAACTTGAAGGCCTTCTCTATTACCGTGCTCCATGGAACCTCCGTAACCTCCGTATCACTTACCTCAATGTAAGAATGATAAATATTGAGAACTTCGAGTCTTTTCATTTTATCCAAGATCTTTGTGAGCGCATCTATATGTATGGAGGTGCATCTGAGGCTGAGGACTTTCAGCTTCGGAAGGAGGCAGACGAGGTTCTGGACGAAGAAGAGATCGATGGGACCCATTACCTTGAGCTCTCTAAATTTCTTGCAGTTCTCTCGGATCGCCGAGAAGACAAAATGCGGGTTAGGCATGCTTGGCATTGTTAGTGATTCTAGTTTCTTACAGAAACTTATTGCATCGCATATACCCCTCTCTTCTAATCTGTCCCAAGATGGTAGCACCAAGCGTCTCAAGTTTGGACACCTGCAACAATTGAGTAAAGAAAATTCCTTGCTCGGTTAAACGGTGATTTTTGGCACAAGGCACTATAAAACTCTGCGAAATTTTATTTATTTATAGAGATAAAAATATGAATTAGGTCAAAAACATATTGAGACCGAAGAAATTTATTGATCTATATATCTAGTATTATTAATGTATAGAGGTGATACTGCATTTCCAAATCTGCAAATTGAGTTTTATGCTACTGAAAAGAGCCATATGTGTATAATAATTTTCGGTTCAATATAAGACGGAAAAACAAAAAAAAGAATGTACCTTCCTGTGGTGTAAGTAATCATGTCATCATTAGGAAACAAGTCGTAATGGAAATCAAGGTTTTTGTGTTTCTCTTGCTAAGACTCATGGAGAGTTTCAAGATCCGAGTCACATCCTTATCAGAGTGGCCAACCAAGTACCAACATGGCATACATGAGACTTTTAAGAACTTAGTTCTCATGTGTGATAAATCGAGCGTGTTCCACAGAATGGGATCGCTACAAGCCACACGCCATCCTCTACAGACATGAGCTACTCTAGAAGTCAACTCATCGAGGCTAAAGTACTTCTTAAAAATCATCACTAGTATGTCAGTGTCCAGATTTTCCCATCCTCTTAACACATTTTTACGGTCTTTAGCCATTGAGAACGCTTTCAAGAGGAGAGACAGATATTCTTTTAGAGAGTTGTTATAACATCTTCACGGCCCTTAAAACAAGCAGAAGAAAATTATCCGGAGTAATTAAGAAAGGCATCTCTTTTTAGGGGGTTTTTTTTTCGACTAAGGGTATCTATATGGAAATAAAAAAAAAATAATTATCAAGATGAACTTCAATACCTACAACTGAATAATAAGCAGATTTTATCCTTTAAAAAAACAAAAATAATAAGCAGATTTCAGTATTAAGAACATTTACATGTATGCCGTGTTCGGTGAAAGTAAATTTCAATATGAATGGACTGAAAATAAACAAAATCATATTGAAATGATTCCTTTATCTATATAGAAGTCATGCAAACTTCAAATCAACAACGGCAAGGCATGGAAAATCATAAAAACAATTAAGCATCCCCAATAATAATATTAATATCTAACTGCCAAACGAATCAGAATCTAAGACCGTAATTGACTCACAAAAACCTAAAAATGTGACGAATCTTATATTATGAAATGCAAAGACTTCGTGCTATATAAAATCATTTAAAAAAAAAAAACAGCACAAGATTCTCGTAAGAAACAAATCTTATTACCCACAGTATTGCTAACAGAAACCTTATAATAACTACACATGCAAAGTTATTTAGATTGTTGGACACGTCAGCAAAAAGGGCGATAGCAAAGGCGATTGTAGGGTTTCGACTTTCTGTCCACATTAGGGCGGCAGAATTATGGCGGCGCAGGGACAATCGGTCCCTCCGTCACCGGAAAAGGATGGATTGATGGCGGTGATTGATTCAGCAGTGGAGAATTCTCAGGTGATGGAAATCCTTCCACTGTCGAGGGAAGAACAGAGTCAGCATGATCGGAATTCTCAGAACCGATCACAGGAGGTGAGCGTTCAGAATAAAGTGGGGGTGATTTGTGAAACAACTGATCAGGGAAAAGAAGAGGGCAAAAATCCCAAAACAAAGTGGACAGAAGTTGTGAGGAAGAAGGAGAGTTTGCAGAAATACGAAGTGGAGGAGGAGGAGATTGACGGCGTCAACGTCTTCCGCGTCCCCGATGCAATACTGAATGAAGCACCCCTATGGGATGATTTCATAGTTGGAAAATTTCTAAAAAAGGCTCCTCACGTAGGATCTATTCACATGACTGTTAATAGGATTTGGAATCTGGGAGGACAACAAATCAAAGTTGACGTTTATGTGGTTAATGATGATACGCTGAAGTTTCGAATTGCAGACAAGAGTGTCAGAGACAGAGTTTTGCGACGGAAAATGTGGACTATCAAGGGAACTCCGATGCTAGTCTCAAAGTGGAGTCCAAAGGCTGAGGAAGCTCAACCAGTTATGAAATCCATTCCTCTATGGATCATTTTGAAGAACGTGCCTCGCAAAATGTATAATTGGAAAGGGTTGAGCTTCTTAGCTAGCCCTGTGGGTACCCCAAAGATGCTTCATCCAGACACAGTATGGGTGAAGGAGTTTGACATTGCGCGAATAGCAGTTGACGTAGACCTCACGAAACCGCTACCATCATCGCATATGTTCGAGTTGGAGGGCGTGAAGGTGGAGATTTTGTATGAGTTTCCATGGCTACCTCCTCGTTGCCTGTTATGTGATGGATGGGGGCATGAGAATCGGGATTGCAAAACTTCTGGAAGCCCTAGGAGGATTTTACAAAGGGAATCCGTGATGCAGAATTTGGTTACAACCTCTGCAGGAATTAATACGCCAGCTGTAGTTGTTACTAAGGATAGAGTAACCGATATTGCAGTTAAGGAAACCATGTTCACCCTGCTATCATCGGTTACAAAGATGAAGAATCAAAGGAGTATTAAAGAAAAGGGAGTGGGGGCAACTCCGGTGGATGCTAACTCTGAAACTGTTGAACAAAGAGATGTGGAGATCCCTGAGAAAGAGTGGATTACACCATCTAAGGCTTACTCTCGTAGTCTGCTATTGTACCTGATCAGCGTGAGGATATTTCCTCAGGGTCACGGTTCAATGCACTGTTGGAGGAGGGAGAGGATGGCAAGGGAGCTGAACTAGAGGAAGAGGGAGAAATAGTTGAGACGATATCAGTGGTGGAAGTGAATGATCGAGGAGTTGAGAAAGCAATTACTGATACTGAGCAGGTGGTGGTGCAAGTACAGGAGAGTGTTATGGATACTGCTGAGATGAAGCTAGATAAAGGGGAATCAAAAACAGAGCAGAATGCTGATTTAGCTCGAGCCCCTCTACAGCGAGCAGCTAAATCTGCGCACAGATATTGTCCTGGACCTCCAGCGTCACCACCTACAACCAATGGGGGTAGGGCGACGGGGAAGAGTCAGCGGAATAACAAAAAAAACCCCCCTCAATGATAGGTTTTTTCTGGAACATACGCGGCTTTAATAAAAGGAGTAAGCACTCAGTTGTAAAGGATTGGGTGTGGGGAAATTCATTAAAGTTTGGATGTATATCGGAAACAAGAGTGAAAGAAAGTAGAAGTAGGAAGATTGTATCGTCTATTTTTCCTGACTGGTCGTCCATTTCAAATTATGAGCATAACCGCTTAGGAAGAATTTGGGTGATATGGAATAAGGAGATGCGGCTAAGTGTGGTTGGTAAGAGCGCGCAAATGATAACATGCCTGGTCTCGGAGGAGGGATCTAATGAGGAGATTGTCTGTTCTTTTGTTTACGCTTCGAACTTTGCAACGGAGCGTAAACAATTGTGGGAAGAGCTTAAGGCGTTGCACAATTCTAGTGTCTGTCAAGGAAAACGCTGGATGATATGCGGCGATTTTAATGAAATTTTGTCTGGTGAGGATCACTCGAGTCCCGACTATTCTGATTCTCAGGGTTGCCACGATTTTCAGAGCACAGTTCGACATTGTTCCCTATCGGACATGGGGTTCCATGGGCCTTGGTTCACATGGAATAACAAACGGAAGGAAGGTTTGATACATAAGAAGCTGGATCGGATTTTAATCAATGAGGAATGGCTATTGAACAGTCCACAATCTTACTGTGTGTTTGAGGCTGGAGGCTGTTCTGATCATCTCAGAGGGCGGGTGTATCTGGATGCTCGAAGGCCAAGCATTAAGAAGCCTTTTAAGTTTCTCAACTCTTTATCGACAATGCCTGAGTTTATTCCAGTGGTGGAGGAACAGTGGAAGAACTCGGCCACCCTTTTTCACTCGACGTCAGCTCTCCATAGGCTGACAAAACAGTTAAAGGACATGAAGCCAAAGCTACGGGAGTTTTCAAAGAAGAAATTTGGCGCCTATCTAAGCGCACAAAGGAGGCTTTTGAGGACTTATGCGCTAAACAAGAGGAAAATGCTCTAAATCCATCAGTGGGGAACCTAGAGGCCGAGTCAGCAGCTCTAACCCGATGGGAGCACCTTTACGAGCTCGAGGAGGGTTATCTAAAACAAAAATCCAAATTGCATTGGCTAAATGTTGGTGACAAAAGCAATAAGGTGTTCCACAGGGCAGTTCGAGTAAGGGAGTCGCAAAATACGATTCGTGAGATTATCAATGGGGATGGTGTTGTTTTGCGGGAACCAATAGACATTAAGGCCGAAGCTGAAAGATATTTCAGAGAATTTCTTTCTCATGTTCCATCTGATTTCCAAGGTGCGGACATAGACATCTTGGAAGCACTATTGGGATCTAAATGCTCCACAGCTGATTGCGATTTACTTGTGCGCGAAGTCACCACTGAAGAGGTATCTAAAGTGCTGTTTTCCATGCCGAACAATAAATCACCAGGACCGGATGGTTTCACTACAGAATTTTTCAAGAGCACATGGTCGGCAATTGGTTCAGATGTTACGGTTGCGGTGCAATCCTTCTTTCGATTCGGGATCCTGCCAAAAGGTGTTAACTCCACCATTTTGGCTTTGATACCGAAAAAGAAAGATGCTAGAGAGATGAAGGATTATCGGCCTATTTCGTGTTGCAATGTTCTGTATAAGATAATATCTAAAATCCTTGCGAACAGATTAAAGAACATTCTGCCAGGAATTATCGCACCGAATCAGTCAGCTTTTATAAAAGATCGTTTGTTGGTTGAAAATGTTCTTCTGGCCTCAGAAATTGTTCAGGATTACCATAAAGACACGGGTCCCTCTCGTTGTGCAATGATGATAGATATCGCTAAAGCGTTTGACACGGTGCAATGGAGTTTCCTGCTCAACGTTCTTGCAGCGCTGGGTATTCCTGCAGCTTTTATTAACTGGATTCGTCTATGTATTACGTCTGCTTCTTTCTCTGTTCAAGTAAACGGTGAACTAGTTGGCTACTTTCAGAGTTATCGGGGATTACGGCAAGGGTGTGCTTTATCTCCATATCTCTTCGTCTTATGTATGAACGTCCTTTCTAAGATGCTGGATCGTGCAGCCGCAGAGAATCGATTTGGCTATCATAAGAGCTGTTCTAGACTAAAACTCACTCATTTATGTTTCACGGATAATCTTATGGTCTTCTGAGATGGGAAAATGAGATCTCTTGAGGGAATTGTTGATGCGTTTGATGCTTTTGCTTCTGCTTCGGGGCTGAAAATTAGTTTAGCAAAATCGACTATATTCATGGCGGGTATCACGGAATCGAATCGAACTGCAATTGTGGAACGATTCCCCTTTACGGTGGGAGCTCTTCCGGTGCGCTATTTGGGTCTCCCATTGATGACGAATAAAATGGCTCGAGCTGATTATGCCCCACTTGTAGAGAGTATTCGCTCGCGGATAGGCTCATGGACGGCAAGGCATCTTTCTTATGCTGGGCGTCGACAATTGCTGATTTCAGTGATATCTGGCTTGACGAATTTTTGGTTATCTGCGTTTCACCTCCACGATCCTGTATTGATGAGATAGATTCGATATGTGGAGCATTCTTATGGTCTGGTCCACGTCTCAGCACTAGACAGGCGAAGGTTTCATGGATGGAAAGGGGATGGAGCGTGCTGCAACTAGATGTTAAAAGTGCCTTTCTACATGGAGAGTTGAATGAAGATGTGTATGTAGAGCAGCAGATTGCTCTCTGGAAAATCCTCTCTCTGGGTGACATGGATTAGGGAGTATTTGCTTCGGGGTTCTTCCTACTGGTCGGCGAATGAATCGCCCTCAACAGGCTCATGGATTTGGAAAAGAATGCTGAAAATACGGAACAGAGCTCGGAGTTTTCATCAGATGAAGGTCAATAATGGAGAAGATACTTCATTCTGGTATGATGTCTGGAGTCCATTGGGGTGTCTTATTGACATAACGGGTGCTCATGGGATTATTCAGCTTGGTATTCCGGAGGATGCTACTTTGGCATCTGTGTGGCGGTCTCATCGGAGAAGGAATCATAGGCGGGAAGTGCTTAACTGCATTGAAGAGGCTATTGCGGAAGCTCATAGGGGCCAAAACGATAACGCAGACCAATCCCTCTGGAAACTGCGCAATGGTACTTTTGGGCCTGTTTTCTCATCGAAATCGACATGGCATAATATCAGACATCATTTGCCTAGACAGTCTTGGACCAGCGTTATCTGGTTTTCCAATGCTACACCCAAATATGCTTTTCTCTCATGGTTGGCAATGAAGGATCGGTTGAGCACAGGTGATCGATTGAGGCTTTGGAATCCGGGGATTTGGACTGGGTGTACACTCTGCTCTGAGCCGATGGAAACAAAAGTGCACCTGTTTTTTGAGTGTAGCTTCACGCACCAGATATGGAGAAATCTGACTGAGCGGTTGCTAAATGACAAGTACACAAACAGGTGGAATGAGATCGTGGCATTACTATCGACGAACAGGCTGGATGGCACAACACTTTTCCTCGTGCGATATGCATTCCAAGCTACCTTGCATTTGGTCTGGAGAGAACGAAACAGTAGACGGCATGGTGAAGTCCCGAAACCAGCTCAGAGTCTGATTGCCACTCTTGACAAAGCACTCCGGAATCGATTGAGCTCAATGCGAATGGCTGGGGATTTACGCTTCAGCGATGGTCTGCAGATATGGTTCGGTTCAAGGAGCTGATGGCACAAAAAAGCTTCCACAAAAGCCCTTAATAATTTGTTAATCTTGCCTGCAAACATATTTCTTACATTCTTTCTTTGAGAAGATTTGTAAAGAAAACAGTTTTTTTTAATATAATTTAACATATTTTCAAAAAAAATAACTACACATGCATAGATCTTGCAATCTCACACAAGTAAGGTATCAAAAGAGTATAAAGCCATACCCTGAAACGACGAGGAGGGATAAGTGAAGAATCTTGGAGAAATGGTGGCGGCGACTCTTGTAAGATTAAGGAACGTTACCTTTTTATATACAAATGAAAGAAGGGCACTGGTCTGATATCATTTGACCTACCTCTTTCAGTCTGATTCTCTTACCAAATAGATATCAAGTACATGCATGCATTGTAAAAACGATTTTAATTATCTTATCAACATTTTCATTTAGTTTCTAGTCAAATTTTATATGTTTTCATTTTGGATCAGCACGTTCGATTTCTTCTATTATCAATATTTTTTCTTTTTTTTATGTAATTAAAACATTTGAATAACACTTTCTTTTTTGTAAAAGAATTTTTTTTTTTAGTCTTATTTTAAACTAGATAGATACCCCCCACATACTCAGACGCAAATTTTAACCATATAAGAAAATAATTTATTTTTAGTCTCACTTGTTTACTGCACTTGTTTATTGGGGTGGAATTAATAAACAGGAACCTGATACTTTTAGAAGCATAGAGCAAACTGAGAAAAGTTCATAGACGAGCTCAACATAACGATGGATGTGCCCGGATCTTGCTTAACCTAGATAAGAAATGTCACAGAAAGGCATCAATGGAGTGGAGACAGAGGAAACAGACTATGAAAGTGGAGACAGAGGAAACAGACTATGAAAGTGTGTCCGGTTTGTGGTAAGAACGCAGATCTAAACAGCAATTCTCTGAAGCTTCATCTCCAGAAATCTCACAAGAAATTGTCTTCTAGAAGCATTGACAATGCAATGAGCATGAAGATTCAAAAGGTTTTGGAGACTTTTAGAGCATCTCCATTGGTGAACCCCTCATGGGATTCTTATCTATTTTTAAATAATATTTTTTTTTTCTCTTTTCCATTTTTTTCGTTTCTTTCTCTTCAACTTTTTTTTTTCCTTCCACATTTTTTTCCTTCAACCAAACCAATATAATGAGACCATGTGTGTTAAGAATTACTTCAAAGACGGTTCATATACAAGAGTTTTAAGCCCTTGATTCTTGACTTATTAATGTTTTTTATTTATTTTAATAAAAAATCACTAAGAACTCTGCTAAGAGCCTTGCGATGGAGATGGTGTTACGCTCAGCACTGGCCGAAGCTCAAGTGTTAGCTCCAATTCTTTTCAGTCTCATTCTGGTTAAGAATAAAAAAATATGTGTATGCTCTAAAAGTTTCTCTGAGTTTACAAAACAAAAAAAAAGTATTTTTAACTTGGCCAACAGCCTGTTTACCACGGTTAGAGGCTATACGACAGCGGCCAAGCATTCATTCACCGCGACCACGTCCAATCCGACTGCGCCCAGCCATCTCCGATCTAGAAGGCCCATTTCTGAAACCCAAGTAATTTTTTCAGCCTCAATTCCGGCACCCTAGAGACCATGAAGCATTGGAAACTATAAATACTTATCATTTAGGTCGTTTTTAGAGAGAGACGAAATACTTTAGAAAAATATACAACTTTAAGCTGTTGTTTTAAGTTTATGGAGAGAGAGATCTATCTCTTGAACCCTTTTTGTTTGTCTGTTATTTTTGATTTCTATTCTACTTATTAATACTATGTCTTTGCTTTCGTTCATGATGTCTGAATAGTTTTATTGTTGGGTTTAAGGGATATTCGATGGGGGTTATATATGTTCGATGAGGATTAAGCCGAATCCTAGAATTTTATCTTCTAAACTCATTTATAATGCATCGGAGCAGCATCATGAAATACAATCTGATCTAGGTTTTGGGTGTTGCGAAAGTTTTCATTCGAGGCCAGATCTAGTTCGAGAAGAGCAAATTGACCATAGGAGTGGAAATCTACCTATGGGAGAGCTGTGAATATTGATGACTCTTAAGCATATCACATCTTTTCTTTTCCAGGGCCAGAGTGGAAACCTACTGGTCAGGGTTGAGAAAGATAGTTGGTTATGATCACGACAGTGGCGTATTCATATGTTCATGACTCGAGTTCTAAAATTTTTAGCTGGATCTTTTTAATTTACTCTTTAAGCAATGTTTTGAATCGTTCATCCCCGGAGAGAATTTCCCTGAAAACCCAGCATCTCGTCTTTATAAGTTTTCATCAATTTCAATACAAGTTTTAGTTATTAGGTTGTTTTTCATTTATCCCAGCCGATTTTTATTCAAAGCAATTTAGGTCTAGCCGTTTTCTCGTTTTTAATCGATTTCATTAAGTTTAGTTATTAGGTCATTTTAATTCTCGTATTTTCCATTAAGACTAGTTTTTACGTTTTAAAGACACCACAAAAACCCCTACAAAAATCGCCTAGTTCTAGAATTCCTTACTTCATATTTCTTTCCAAGGCTTTTGCAGGAAAAATCCTCCTTCCCTGTAGATTCAATCCCTAAGTACTACAATCGATCAGCTGTGCACTTGCGACTATTGATTTCATTTAGGATAAAACTTGACACACCCTCACCACACACGACATCAAAATACCAATTCCAACACCTAATAGCATCCGTCAATCGGCTAGTAGAGCTGGCAACGGGAAATGATCTTTCAATCATGAAAGAGTTCAACTTTTGAGAGAATGTGGTAGAGTACTAGCAAGAAAAATTCAGTGGAGACTGACGACAAATCCCATATATCTGCTATGATAGAGGAAGGAAGAAGAACACGACACAAAGAAATAAAAGAAAAGAGAATACAACAAGAACAGAGAAGAGGAAGAAGCGACAAGGAGAGAATATCGAAAGTGTTGGTCTCGAAGAATGATTAGTGATGGAACCATGAGGACAAGTTTCTCTCGGAGAATGTGAGTGTTGATAGGATTTTACTGGTTCAAGGGAGAAAACCGAATCCAAATAAAAATATTGAACCAGCAAGGATTGGTTAAAATAGAAAAAATTGTCGTGTTTACTGTTTTAGTAATTATAAAAGAGAGAGTCAGTTTTTTCTTGATTTAAAGAGCATTATTCGCATGTTTCCATTGTCACATTATGTTTTCTTGTTAGTATCGTTACTTCTTATTTTTATGTTTAAAAGTCTTACTGTCTAATGAATCGAGGAATGTGAAATTTGCTTTAAAAAGTGTGTTGTTGTACGTGTTCTTAAGTTTTTGAGACCTATCATGTTAATAATAAAGGAAAATTTGTATTAACGTACTATATAAATTAAAGAAAACATATAGAAAAGGTTGCAAAAGATATCGGAGTAGTGGAAGCCCCTCGAGCCAGTGGTTGATCAATGTTCATTAAAGTTTTTGCACCAGAAAATTTTCAAGAAATTTTCAGCGTTTAGCAAATAGAGCTATTTGCGGTGGTCCAGCATGTCAAAGATAAAATACTCCATCACAGACATGGAGCAATTAGAACCTGGTTTGAAGAGGTCTACTGGAGACTAGACCTTTTTATAAACGTTGGTAATTGTTGTCTTCAAAATTACATATCAAATTGTTATTGCATAATATGTCAACCATCTTCTCTTACCGCAATTCTGAAAACTTTTCATTAGGTTACACAAGGAGTGGAGGTACATCCTGGGATTCCTAATCTTTCAACAACTTGCATTTGCTGACAAATACTATGAGATTTTAAAACCTATAAGACTAACTTGGAATTTTTCAGAAATTTTGTAAAAAATATGTTAGTTATAATATTTGTAGATTTCTTTTAAGATCTTGAGAAATACTATTGAAACAGATATTTTCAGAAATACTATTGAAAAAAATATTTTCATAATACTAGTTTTTCATATATAGCCAACGTATACTGTTTCGTTTAACTTTTTGGATTTCATCAAAAAAAAAGTTACTTACATAATGATTGCAAAAATGATACCCTAAAAAGTAAAAAGTATATTAAAAACAGCCCAAGAGCCAATTAACAAATTGTAATTCTCATATATGTTGATCTTTGTAGTATTTATGATATTTTTGTATATATAATTTGATAAAGTAAAGAAAATAAAAGCTGAAGTAACAAAATCCTGATAGCTTTTAAAGCAAATCCTGCTGACGTAACAACAAAGACCCAAAGTTTTGAGTATTTTCGATAGAATGTTTGTGTGAGAAAACTAATGTACCTTTACGACTAACGTTATAATGGAGATTAACAGGAAATAGAAACTAATCAATCAGCTATAGCTTAAATATACGTATATACAAATATCTAAAACTGTATACAATTATGATATAATCAACTTCTCCATCTGCAAGAATAATTTGCTAAACTTGATTTTCAATGTCTACACATGTTCACCGTGTATATATGCAAGTAAGAGCTCACGAGTAGGTCACAACATGCCGAAATGATATCTTGATCTTACCCGCATATGCATCAAAATAAAACCCAAACATTAGCAACAATCACCTATTTTTGTTCTACGCATATCTTGCGCCAAGCCGAATTCATAATCAACGACGTAACTTTTCATTCCCTTAATTCGAAGAGAATAAATTGGAGGAAAATATTATTTTTATATTGCAAAATAAATGAAGAAAATTCTCAAAACAGATTACACACCAGCTGAAGCAAAAAGATAATATTGGAAACGAATAGGATCGAAAACTACACGTCAATTTAGCATTCCTCTACTCCAAGAACCTAAATGAGTTCATGTATTAGTGTTTTCAACTGAGAACAAACATGAAAGATTATAAGAAACATAGTGTAATTTGACGTCCCTAACGTCAGATGAAGTTTCTCAAATTTCACCGTCCCATAGCTCATCAATGGTCTTATAGAAGCCCTCCGTCTTATGCACCAATTCAAAACTACGGTGAATTTTCTCCTGCAAGATTTAAAGGAGACGTGAAAACCATGCTTGGATGACCTATATAATCAACAATGAAGGCTGCTTGAAAAATTATGGTGGATAATTTTTTCCATTGACTTGAGATAATCTGACTTTAAAATCTCCCATAGAAACAAAAGAAAAACAGAAAAGAACTTGCCTAGGGAATCTTAGAGAACCTGTCAAGCAGATCTTGTATGGACCAGTCAAAAACATCAAGATTCAAACCTAGAGTCGAGCCTCACTAGCTCGAGCTCTTTGGTTGGACACTATGACCCATTTGGAGTCCCCAAGAAAGAGCCACTTGAGCGGGGGTCTTTCCGAGTTTCTCTGCAACCTTGGTGACAATGTCGTTCTCAAGAACCTTTTTTTCCTCAGAACCCAAAGGAGAGTAACCCTATCATCAAGCCGAAACCAATGATGGATAATTCATACGAGCTAAATAAAAATATAGTTAATGTGTATGTAGTATACTCACGGATAAGTGAATTCCGTTGGACTTGCATAGTTCATGAAGACTTAGTGGTTGCTGCCATACTGGGTGGCATTCCACTTGGTCAACATCGTGGACTACTTTCGCCTTCTTTAGAAAACTTCGAGCTTCTTGGTCGAGAAATTGCTCACACCGATTGCCCTAGCTTTTCCAGATTGATGGAAAGCTTCAATTGCTTCCCATGTACTTGGTAAGTCAGGTTCCGTGAATCCTCTAGGTGATTCCTTCTTCATGCTCACTGGAAAATGTATCTTCAACAAAAAGCAAAATGCACATTCAAAATGGAAGCAAATATAAGGATCTAAAGACGACGCAATATTTTAAGGTTATATTTACCAGATACAAATCAACGTATTCAATCTATAAATCCTCCAATGTTTTGTCCAGTGCTCGAGGCACATCTTCAGGCAAATGATCATTGCACCTAAAAAAAAAAACAAGAACGTATGTGTGTGCAAACCAAAAAAATGCATGTCTAGAGGAGAAAAGTTTCTAGGAAAAGAAGAAAAAACCAGAGTTTCGAAGTGATGAACAAGTCCTCAAGACTCACGGAACCATCATCTGTGAGCTTCTTCAATACAGTCCAATATTTTAAATGCAATCATATAGCGTGAGAACAAAGAAACAGACACAGGAGGCACTTCAGCCCCCAAAGCTAAACATTCATATAACAACGCTCATTTGATATGCCTTGTCAAATGATTTTTTGTTTTAATTATTCCCCTAAATTCTGAGTGGTATTCAAATTGATTCATGGTGCCCACAAGAATCGATGTTCAAATTGAGAATGATTAACACAATAAATCTAATTACATAGAAATTTTTTTTTTTTGAATGAATGTAAAATTTTATTCAATCAAAGCTGCTTTACATCAAGTGCATCATGTTTTGACATGTAAAAGAAATCATACATAACTTCTAGTGCTAAACTAGAGAACTCGGCCATCCTCATATTCCTTTCCTTTAAGTCTAATGGTGCTGAGTCGATTCCGAACGGATTTGTCGAGCAGCTTGATCAGTTTCAAAGATGGAGAAGGCTCCTCTCCATGATTCCTTGCATTTCTATCCCTCCACAATCCATACATTGTGGCCTGAAGCGTGTATCTGATTACAAACAGAACTGTTTTATCAGTTACCATGGTGTTGACAGTGCAGAGGACTCGATCTCAGTTTGTCGTGTATTTCTCCTTCAAGATTCCTTTAACCAGAGCTTCCCAAATCTGAGAGGAATATGAACAGTCGAAAAACAAGTGCTGCTGCGTCTCAAGAGGATGATTACATAAACCACAAGAAGGGTCAATCGTTGCGTTCCATGTTAACATCTGATCTCCAGTTGATATTCGACCATGCATTACGAACCAGAAGAAAAAAGAGTGTTTTAGCGTAGAGTGTTTGAACCAGGTGAACTCATGCCAATCACAGCGCAAGTGATCTTTGCGGATCAGAGACCAGGTCTCCTTGGAATTGAATCTCGGCTTGTATACGTCTACTATGCACTTTCATTTTGCAATGTCATCATCCTGAGAAGCTAACCCCTTTAAAGCATCGATGTCATCTTCTACTCTGCTAAGTAGAATGTTTCGATGCCTTCTCCTACGGTGATTCTGAAATACGTCCATCATGGTGGCTTTGAGAGAGATTCCCAGGTCGATACTGCCTCGTGAACCAAGGAGATCAATGAGACGACCCTGAGTAGACCAGTGATCATACCAAAAAGACGTACCCACACCATTCCTCACCTCCATCCGATGAAACTGTTGTGCCAGCGGACGCAGCTTCAGTATCTTACGTGATAAGTGGAGATTTTGACTCATTATAACTTGTGTTTACTGATCTTTTTAGAGTCTTTTGAGTCTTTGTTAAGTCGTTCCAGGTAACTAGGAGGCTTAAGGCGACGGTTTGGAGCAGCTGGGGCTTTTGGTGCAAAAAGGAGCTGAAGCTGAGCAAAAGAGGCCAATTTACACGAAGTTGGATCATTCTTGGTCGGGAGCACCTGCTCCCGATTTCACCCTTTCGTGGAGCACCTGCTCCAACCGCCTGGAGAAAAATAAGGAAAACGAATTTTACCTAATTCTGGGATGAGAAAGAGAATAAAAAGGCCAGAGCCGCCTACCTTTTATCATCACGTTTTTCTACAGACTTTCTACGCTTTCTTTTTACAATTTCCTGAACCAGAGAGTTTTTACTTGTAAGCTTTTGGGAGAAGAAATCTGCTACACTTTGAGAAGAATTCTGAACCCTATTATCTCTTCTGCGATTTTAATTCATGAATTTCTTTTCATCTGTTGCTGTGTTTCTTTTCTCCATGTCTGAGTAGATCTCTTAGCTAGATTAAGGTTTTCAAAGGATTTCATGAGTTAGAGAATTGGATGGAAATAGGGTTTAAAATCGATTGTCTTCACCTTTGTTAGACTTAACGATTAGGTTGAACTGGCCATTCAATTTACGTTCATAGGTTAATCTATTCATCAAAAGTGTAATAGGTTGCTAGAATAAACACTGGTGAGCGATTTGTCCTTAGCCAACGACAGTTGAAGTTAAGGCAAATCGTGAACAGATCAAACCAGCTTGTTAATGCTTGTCTGCAATTTTCTAGGTTCAAACGACAGTTTAGAAGCTAGGTTGTTAGATAAAGTTATCGGTGCCACGACAGTGGTCGTTATACGTTTATGTTTGAGTTCGAGACCTGCATTTAAACTACGCCCTGAATAGTCATCTGATTTTCATCTCTGAAACTCCTGCGAATTACCGTGATCTAGTACTTGTTTTAAATTTGAATTGAAATCGTTTTTAGCTTGTTTTACTTGTCGTTAACGTTACAAACAAACCATCTTTCGTCTTAGCTTTAATTCAATCCTCGCAAAGTCATAGAGTAACACTGGTCTTCTGGATTCCGAATCCTTTATATTACAACTACATCACTGTTCTACTGCAGTAGAAACTAGGAGTACATCCAGTGTGAATCAAATTTTGGCGCCGTTGCGACGGGGACCAATTCGTTACCTTTGATTTTTGGTTGAAATTCTGACTAAGACTTTACTAATTTTTTCTCTTGTTCTCTTGTTTGCGTGTGTTTCAGGGGTATGTCAAACATATCCACAAGGAGCAACTGCACCGATCTTGTTTCTTTGTCAAACACCGAGCTAGCAAGAGTCGAGCGAGAAAACAGACGTCAAAGGCCTATTCAAGCCAACATGGGCGATCAAGGCAACAATGACAACATGGCTGTCGAGCTGCAACAGCTTCGACAGCAATTGGAGCAGCTGCAAAAGGCGCAGCAAGACAGGGAGCAGCCACAACCTGCTATTGGAGACAATGACAGTCCGCATGCTTACTATCAAAACAGGGCTGCGATTGCTCCTCCAACCATTCAGAGGCAAGACTTTGAGATCAAACCTCAGCTGATCTCATTGGTGAAGCAGTATCTCGTTCATGGGCTTCCTGCTGAGATTCCGATGGACCACATCGAGAATTTTGAGGAGATTTGCAGCACGACTGGATCAAATGGGATACCAGCCGATTTTTTGAAGTGCAAGCTTTTTCCATTCTCACTTGCGGACAAATCTTTGCGCTGGCTGAAATCATTACCACCTGGGTCATTGACTACATGGGAAGAGTGCAGATCAGCATTTTTGGACCATTTCTACACTAAGGCCAAAACTGCAGCGATGAAGAACAAGATCTCGCCATTTAAACAGCAACCTGGTGAAGATTTCTGCGAAGCTTGGGAAAGGTACAAGGAGTACCGAAGAGAGTGCCCTCACCATGGGTTCTCTGATGAGCAGATTCTGTCAACCTTTTATTGATGGTGTCAACTGGGATTACAAGAATGCTTTGAATGCAGCTAGCAATGACGATTTCATGACTAAGTCCAAAGAAGCTGCTTATGAGTTGATTGAGAACTTAGCTGCAAGCTCCAGCAACAAATCCCAAGAGTATGACAGGTCTAGCAAAGCAGTTCATAGTGTGGAGTGAGCAAGATCGATGAGCTTACAGCAAAGGTGAATTTGCTGTTGAGAGAGAACCAAAGATCTGTGCATTTTGCTGATGAGATTGGTGATGCACCTCCTGCTCAAGAGTTTGGAGAGGCAGAGAATGATGATCAGATGGAGGTAAACTTCGTGAATGGACAAGGGTATGTGCAGAATCGCAGCTTCAACAACTTCAGAAACCACCCGAATTTGTCCTATAGGAGCAACAATGTTGAGAACCGTCAGGATCAGGTCTATCCACAGCAAGGAGTGCAGAATCAGTCAGGATTTCAGAAGAACTTGTCCAATAATTTCCAAGGAAAGCAGCTCATCACCAATCAGAATCGGTTTCAAGGTGGAAATCAGCAGAAGTTGCCTTTCACAAGTCTGCAGCCTTCTTCGAGTTCCTCAAATAACTCGCAGGATGAGCTGTAAAACTTAATGCAACAGCTGCTGGTTAATCAGCAAAAGTCTTCCATGGAGATTAATGCCAAAGTGGACACCATGTACAATGATTTGACTGGCAAGTATGAAGCAGTATGGACTCATGTGAAGAAGCTGGATGTTCAGGTAGCTCAGACTGCAGAAGCTGTGAAGAGATCACCTGGAACTCTCCCTGGAAAAGGTGAAAACCCCAGGAATGAGTTTGTGAATGCTATTGAGCTGAGAAGTGGGAAGACTCTGCATGCTGCACCAACAATTTCTGTCTCAGAAAAGAGGAAGGAAAAGGACGTGGAGCACCTGCTCCAAGAAGAGGAACCAGCTCATGACGTAAAAAATACGATGGAGCATTCTTCCCCCATCGGAGCACATGCTCCAAAATCGGGAGCACCTGCTCCAGACGTAGATTTGACGATGGAGCACCCTGAGCCAACGAGGGAGCACCTGCTCCAGCCACCTGCTCCAGCAAACATTCCTGCAAGAGTTTACACGCGTAAGGTACCTTACCCAGTTCCACCAAAGAAGTCCCGCAAGGACTTAGAGGAGGCAAAGTGCAGGGAGATGCTGAAGGATTTGACTGTGAAACTCCCTCTAGCTGATGCTGTTCAGATGATACCAGCCCTTAAAAGATACATGAAGGGGTTAGTGTCTGGAAAAGCTGTTGAGGAAGAGAGTGTCATGATGGTCTCGAAAGAGTGCAGTGCTGTGTTACAGAACAAGGTGCTGAAGGAGAGAAGTGATCCATGAAGATTTGTTCTCTCAGTGAGGATTGGCAATGTGCTGTTTGCAAAGTCTCTCTGCGATCTGGGTTCAAGTATGAATCTGATGCCTTATTCTGTAGCCAAGCGATTGGGTTACACCAGATTCAAACCGACGAAAATCTCGCTGGTGTTCGCTGATAGATCAACCAAATTTCCTGTTGGTATACTTGAGGATCTGCATGTTCAGATAGGTGATACACTCATTCCAGAAGATTTTGTGGTTCTGGAGGTTGATGAAGAACCCAAGGATCCTTTGATATTGGGACGATCCTTCTTATGCACAGCTGGTGCAATCATAGATGTGAAAGGAGGAGTGATAGATATCCAGCTGGGAGATATGGTGGTGCGATTTGAGATGAACAAACTCCTCAAGAAACCAATGCTGGACGGACAGGCATTTGTCATAGACGATGGTTCAGAAATTGCTGAAGAGGTTGCTGAAGAGGTTTTGGCCATCGATCCTTTGGAAGTTGCACTCACAAAAGCCGAAGGAGAAAATGGGTATTTGAGTGAGGAAGCTGATGGGTTTGCAAGGATGCTGAATGCAAGCACGAGGATGCAAAGGCTGGTGGCGTACATGAGCTTAGAAGGCAAGGATAGCTCACCTGCAGAAAAAGCCGACGGAGCACCTGCTCCGAATCCTGGAGCACCTGCTCCCGATGGCTTGATTGATGGACCTTGGAACGAATTGAGAGCTCCGAAGCTTGAGCTCAAATCCCTTCCTGTAGGGCTCAGGTACGCGTTTCTAGGACCCAATTCGACATACCCTGTGATAGTGAACTCTGAATTGAACAATGTAAAGATTGCCTTGCTTCTTTGTAAACTCAGAAATATAGAAAAGCTCTACGATATTCACTAGATGACATTCCAGGGATTTCTCCAGATCTTTGCATGCATAGAATACATCTAGAAGATAAATCGATGACTTCTGTAGAACATCAGAGGAGGTTAAACCCGAATCTACAAGATGTTGTTAAGAAAGAAATAATGAAACTTCTAGAAGCTGGTGTGATCTATGCGATTTCAGATAGTAATTGGGTTAGTCCAGTTCATGTAGTTCCTAAGAAAGGTGGCATCACTGTGATAAAAAACGATAGGAATGAATTGATACCAACTAGAACTGTTACTGGGCATCGAATGTGCATAGATTACAGGAAATTGAATGCTGCAACTCGCAAATATCATTTTCCTTTACCATTTATCGATCAGATGCTTGAACGTTTGGCTAACCATCCTTACTACTGTTTCTTAGATGGATATTCAGGTTTCTTTCAGATCCCAATCCACTCGGACGACCAGGAGAAGACGACATTCACATGTCCCTATGGCACCTTTGCGTATCGCAGAATGCCATTCGGCTTGTGTAATGCTCCAGCAACATTCCAACGCTGCATGATGTCGATTTTTACTGACCTGATTGAAGACATAATGGAAGTTTTCATGGACGATTTTTCTGTCTATGTAAGCTCCTTTTCTGTCTGTTTATCTAATTTGTGCAGGGTCTTGCAGCGGTGTGAGGAGAAGCATCTGGTGCTTAACTGGGAGAAATGTCATTTCATGGTGAGAGATGGGATCGTGCTGGGACACAAAATCTCAGAGAAAGTGATCGAGGTAGACAGAGCGAAGATCGAGGTGATGATGAGTTTGCAGCCACCAACAACAGTCAAAAATGTTTGCAGTTTTCTGGGTCATGCTGGTTTTTATAGACGCTTCATCAAAGACTTCTCAAAGATTGCTAGACCTCTGACGCAGCTACTGTGCAAGGATGTGAAATTCGAGTTCGATGATGCATGTTTGGAGGCATTTCACACTATCAAAGGAGCTCTAGTCAGCGCTCCTATTGTCCAGCCACCAGATTGGGAACTGCCTTTTGAGGTCATGACCGATGCTAGTGATTATGCAGTGGGAGCAGTGCTGGGACAAAGGAAAGAAAAGAGGCTCCATGTCATCTATTATGCCAGCCGAACACTCGACAAAGCTTAGTGCAGATATGCCACAACTGAAAAACAGCTTCTTGCAGTGGTTTATGCCTTTGAGAAGTTCAGGTCTTACCTTGTTGGGTCGAAAGTTGTTGTTCACACAGACCATGCAGCGCTGAAATACCTGTTGACGAAGAAGGATGCCAAGCCAAGGCTCCTTAGATGGATCTTTCTGCTGCAGAAATTTGATTTGGAGATCAAAGACAAAAAAAGGATTGATAATGGTGTTGCAGACCACTTGTCGAGGCTGAAGATTGATGATGCCATTCCACTAGATGACAGTCTTCCTAATGAACAAGTTTACGCCATAGATGTTTCTGGGTTCGATGAGCACCTGCTCCAGCCTGGAGCACCTGCTCCGACGAGTTTTTGCAACTCCGTTTACATAGATCGGCATTCTGCAGGTTTCCCATGGTTTGGAGAGATTGCAAATTACCTTGCTGCAAAGCAGGAACCTGCAGATTTCGTGGGAAACAAGAAGAAGAAGTTTCTGAAGGATGTGAGGCACTAATTTTGGGATGAGCCTTACTTATACAGGCATTGCTCTGATGGGATTTTCAGGAGATGTGTAGCTGATGAGGAGATACCTGGGGTCTTGTTTCATTGCCATAGTTCATCTTATGCTGGTCACTTTGCCACTTTTAAAACAGTGTCGAAAATTCTGCAGGCTGAGTATTGGTGGCCTACTGTGTTCCGAGATGCGCAGAGATTCATATCCAGGTGTGACACATTTCAGAGACAGGGAAACATTAGCAGGAGGAATGAGATGCCTCAGAATTTCATCTTGGAAGTGGAGATTTTTTATGTGTGGGGTATAGACTTCATGGGACCTTTTCCATCATCTTATGGGAATGAGTATATTCTGGTGGCAGTCGACTATGTGTCAAAGTGGGTGGAAGCTCTGGCTAGTCCCACAAATGACGCAAAGGTGGTTTTAAAGATGTTCAAATCTGTCATTTTTCCAGGTTTGGTGTGCCGCGAGTGGTGATTAGCGATGGAGGCTCTCACTTCATCAACAAAATCTTTGAAAACTTGTTGAAGAAGAATGGTGTAAAGCATAAGGTGGCGACCCCATACCATCCTCAGACGAGTGGGCAAGTTGAGGTTTCCAACAGGGAAATTAAGAACATTCTGCAGAAGACTGTGAGCACCACAAGGAAGGATTAGGCAGTGAAGCTTGATGATGCTCTTTGGGCATACAGAACAGCCTACAAAACACCTTTGGGGACTGCACCATTCCACTTGGTGTATGGAAAAACATGTCATCTTCCAGTGGAACTTGAGTACAAAGCTGCTTGGGCAGTGAAGCTGCTGAATTTCGATGCAAGGAGTGCTCAGGAGAGGAGAGTGATGCAGTTGCATGAGCTGGAGGAAATTAGGCACCTGGCCAATGAAAACTCAAAGATTTACAAAGAGAGGACAAAAGCTTTCCATGACAAGAGGATCCTCAACAGAAGCTTTGCACCAAACGATCAGGTATTGCTCTTTAACTCTAGATTGAAATTGTTTCCAGGGAAGCTGCGATCGAGATGGTCTGGACCATTCACCATCAAGGAGGTTCGACCATATGGAGCTGTAGTGTTGCTGGACACTAAAGGAGGCGAGTTTGTTGTCAATGGACAGAGGTTGAAACCATACCTTGCTGGTCCAAATATCACAGAGGGTGAATCAGTCACCTTAAGCGATCCTCCTCAAGCCTAAATGGCTTTCCAAGTCAAGTTAATAACTTAAAACAAGCGCTTGGTGGGAGGCAACCCACCGGTAAGAGTCTCTAACTTTGTGTCTTTTATTTTTGCTACTAACTTTGTTTTTTTAAGTTCTTTGTTTTATAAGAAAAAAAAAAAAAAACAGGTAGAAGGTTTTAGCCTGAGAAAGGATGTGAGGAAGAAGAAGAAGGAGCAACCAACCGGAGCACCCGCTCCATCTGCTGGGTTGGATGCTCGCAGCGTAAAAAATGACGAAGGAGCACCCCCACCTCCGTCAGAGCACCTGCTCCACAGGGTGCTCCAGACGAAAAAAAGTGACGAAGGAGCAACCTAAGGAAAACCGGAGCACCTGCTCCGGCATCTGCTCCAGACGAACAAAAGACGAGGGAGCACCCAGCTCTGTTCCGGAGCACCTGCTCCACCAGGATGCTCTACATGCGCAAACCAGGTAGGTTTTCTGGGTACTTCTCTAGCTTATTTTCACACCGGGGACGGTGTGAAGTAAGTCCAGGGGAGGGTCGTGTCTCTTGTACTTCTTTCTTTTGCTTTCTTTCTTTTAGTTCTTTCTTTGAGTCAGTTGTTTATATGAGTCAAGTCAAAACTTGTGGGAATAATGACCAATCCTATGATGATTTCAGACCATTTGTGAATCTTGACCATCTTCTTTTTGTGATTATTGTTGCAGAATCATCTAGATCGACTAATGGAAAATCCAAAGACAAAGCAGTAGACTAGAAGAGCCCAAAATTCTTGACTAGTCCATTGAACCTGAGCTAATTTCTCAGCTCTTCATTTTCCCTCATTGATCAGGTTAGTGCTCATAGGGCTTGACTCCTCATTCTTACCTGACAAATAAAGACCTGTGTGATAGATTTGGTATTCCTCTCTCATGTTCTAAGCATTGCTTCAGGCTGTTTCTAAAAAAGAAAAGAAAAAAAAACATATTAGGCAGAAAAGATTGAAATGATTTTTTTTTAGAAGTAAAGGGTTAGGAAAATTTCCAAGGATCCCATTATTTTACTTCTAAAGTGGAATGATCACACAAGGGATGGAAGCGAGGGGTAGGAAAATTTCCTGTGACCCCATTATTCGCCTACACCTTTGATATATAATGAGGGGACAAACCGAGGATTTGGTGGCAATCACCATCAATACTCGCGTCTTAGAACCTTGTTATATGTGCCGAAAAAAAATGAAACAGCTTGAAAAGTGAAAAGTGAAAAGTGAATAACCCCTTTAAAGCATCGATGTCATCTTCTACTCTGCTAAGTAGAATGTTTCGATGCCTTCTCCTACGGTGATTCTGAAATACGTCCATCATGGTGGCTTTGAGAGAGATTCCCAGGTCGATACTGCCTCGTGGACCAAGAAGATCAATGAGACGACCCTGAGTAGACCAGTGATCATACCAAAAAGACGTACCCACACCATTCCTCACCTCCATCCGATGAAACTGTTGTGCCAGCGGATGCAGCTTCAGTATCTTACGTGATAAGTGGAGATTTTGACTCATTATAACTTGTGTTTACTGATCTTTTTAGAGTCTTTTGAGTCTTTGTTAAGTCGTTTCAGGTAACTAGGAGGCTTAAGGCGACGGTTTGGAGCAGCTGGGGCTTTTGGTGCAAAAAGGAGCTGAAGCTGAGCAAAAGAGGCCAATTTACACGAAGTTGGATCATTCTTGGTCGGGAGCACCTGCTCCCGATTTCACCCTTTCGTGGAGCACCTGCTCCAACCGCCTGGAGAAAAATAAGGAAAACGAATTTTACCTAATTCTGGGATGAGAAAGAGAATAAAAAGGCCAGAGCCGCCTACCTTTTATCATCACGTTTTTCTACAGACTTTCTACGCTTTCTTTTTACAATTTCCTGAACCAGAGAGTTTTTACTTGTAAGCTTTTGGGAGAAGAAATCTGCTACTCTTTGAGAAGAATTCTGAACCCTATTATCTCTTCTGCGATTTTAATTCATGAATTTCTTTTCATATGTTGCTGTGTTTCTTTTCTCCACGTCTGAGTAGATCTCTTAGCTAGATGAAGGTTTTCAAAGGATTTCATGAGTTAGAGAATTGGATGCAAATAGGGTTTAAAATCGATTGTCTTCACCTTTGTTAGACTTAACGCTTAGGTTGAACTGGCCATTCAATTTACGTTCATAGGTTAATCTATTCATCAAAAGTGTAATAGGTTGCTAGAATAAACACTGGTGAGCGATTTGTCCTTAGCCAACGACAGTTGAAGTTAAGGCAAATCGTGAACAGATCAAACCAGCTTGTTAATGCTTGTCTGCAATTTCTAGGTTCAAACGACAGTTTAGAAGCTAGGTTGTTAGATAAAGTTATCGGTGCCACGACAGTGGGTCGTTATACGTTTATGTTTGAGTTCGAGACCTGCATTTAAACTACGCCCTGAATAGTCATCTGATTTTCATCTCTGAAACTCCTGCGAATTACCTTGATCTAGTGCTTGTTTTAAATTTGAATTGAAATCGTTTTTAGCTTGTTTTACTTGTCGTTAACGTTACAAACAAACCATCTTTCGTCTTAGCTTTAATTCAATCCTCGCAAATTCATAGAGTAACACTGGTCCTCTGGATTCCGAATCCTTTATATTACAACTACATCACTGTTCTATTGCAGTAGAAACTAGGAGTACATCCAGTGTGAATCATTACGCCACATCCAGGAATCAGAGTAATACCTTTCTTTTACCGACCAGAAGGAGTCCTTACCAAGCAAGTACAGATGAATCCACCTTCCCCACATGGATTCATTTGGAGACAGAAGACGCCATATGAGGTTTAAAACACTAACTGTATTTGCTTCCTTAAGCGGTCTCAGACCCAAACCACATTCTGTTTTTTTTTTCTGGTAACTATATTCCAAGCAACCTTTGCTTTGTGAGTTTGCAGATTAGGACCAGATTATAAGAAGGCAGAGCATAACTTCTCAACTTCAACAATGCAAGAACTTGGCAGACGGAAAGCAGTTAAGCAAAAATTAGTGATGCTCATCAAAACTGACCGTATGAGCTGTAGATGACCCGCATATGAGAAAAATCTGACAGTCTATGAGCTTATCTTAGCTCAAATCTTCTCGAGTAATGGCTGATAATTTCCTTGTCGCATACTTGTTAAGAGTGGCAACCCCAAGTAACGAACAGGAAGTTGACCTTCAGCAAAGAAGAAATTTGCAAGAATCAGATTCTTTTCAGATTGGGGAAGACCAGCCCAAAATATGGTTGATTTCTCTAAACTGATCCTGAGGCCCAAGTACTTTGCAAACTGTTCAAACACCTGTAGAACTCCTTCAATTGACCTCTTTTTTCCATCGGTAAAAACAATTATATCATCAGCAAAGCTCAAATGAGTGAGATGGACATTCTGACATCTCGGATGATATCCAATATCCCTCCTCTGTCCTGCTCCATCAAGCATCTTAGACAAGACATTCATGCAGATTACAAAGAGGTAAGGAGAGAGTGTACAACCTTGTCTTAAGCCTCTTTCACTTCGGAAAAAACCTGCTAGCTCACCATTCACCTGCACAGAGAAGGAAGCAGTGGTGATATAGAGGTTGATCCAGTGAATGAACTTTGGGGGGGAAGTGCATTGCCAATAATATGTTGAGGATAAAAGGCCACTGGACTGAATCGAATGCTTTGGAGATGTCAATTTTCAGAGCACTACACGCCGAGATGGAAACCATGTGGTAGGCTTTAACTAGTTCTGTTGCTAAAAGCAGATTCTCCATCAGCAATCTATCAATCACAAAGGCATATTGGTTTGGAGCTATAAGTCGTGGCATCAGTCTCTTCAGCCTGTTTGCGATGATCTTAGAGATTACTTTATAGACAATATTGCAACAGGATATTGGTCAATAATCCCTCATCTCCTTTGCGTCAAGTTTCTTGGGTATAAGAGCAAGAATGGTAGTATTAATGCCCTTTGGTACAAAAACCTTTCAAGAAGAAAAACTGTATCGCAGTGGTAAAGTCTTCCCCAATTACTGGCCAAGCTGATTGGTAGAACTCACTAGTAAACCCCATCTGGTCCTGGTGACTTGTTCGCAGGCATTGAAAACAACACCTTTCTGATCTCCTCTTCAGTAACCTCTGTCTCAAGCATATCACAATCTCCCAGTGAACACCGGAAGTCCAATAACCCTTACAATACAGAAACTGATGGCTCCTCGAAATCATCTGGTTTTTGAGTAAGAAACTCATGGAAAAAACGTTTTGCTTCTAGCTTAATGCCGTCTTGAGAGTCCACAATCTCGCCATTAGGACAATGTATTTCTCGAATGGTATTCCTTAGCTCTCGAGTCTTTACTGCGTTATAAAACGTTTTGTTGTTTTGGTCTCCCACCTCTAGCCAATGAAGTTTGGATTTTTGCCTATAGAATTCCTCTTCCAATGCTGCCACTGCCTGCCATTTTTCGAAAGCATCAGCTTCGTCTCTGATACGCTCAGGCGTTGGATGTTGAAGCGATTTTCCCTGCTTCTCACACAAAGTCTCATAAGCCTGTTTTGCCCTTCTCGGCAAGTCTCCGAACTTCTTCTTACTCAGCTCTCTGATACCAGGCTTTAGTGTTTTCAACTTCTTTGAGAATCTGATATAGAAAATTGTGTTATTGTAAATTAGCAAATTATACCTCTTTCTTGTTTTTGGTACATGGAAGCATAGTCGATATGCTTGTACCCAATCTAAAACCGACAAGACAAGTATATCTGAGTGAAATTTTTATAATCAAAGACTAAAAGCTTTTAAACTCGATCCGGAGTAATATACCGTGATAGCGAGTTTGACTGTCGTCGGGTCCAAGATCATGAATGTTTCCAGACCGACGGAAGGTAAACTGGCACCAGTGTTCAGCTGGAAGGATCGAATCGGATCTGCCATTTTTTGAATCCGGATAATGTTAGATTTGATAGAAGAGAACAATAGAGAAGGTGATGACTTCAAGGGAATAAGAAGAAGAAAAGAGAAAGTTGCAGAGAGTCCAAACACTACAAGATTACAGGTAATTTGCGACACCACAATTAGTCGGGGTTTAGTCGATTATTCTTTATTAACGACTAATTACCGACTAATGCATCGAGTCGGAAACATTTAGTCGCAAATCAAAACAGTCGTTAATCAGTCGTACATTAACGACTAAATGCCGACTAAAACATGATGACGTTTATCAGTCGTTGCTTAGTCGTAATATTTGGCGACTGCTGTACGACTAAGTTACGATTATCTACCGACTGCATTGTAATCGCTAGTTAGTCGTTTAAAGGAGTAGCTAATTAGTCGTTAAGTTTAACGACCAATCTACGACCAGTTGGCGACTATGTTGGCGACTACTTTTGCGACTAAATAACGGCAACATAGACTGATTACCGACTACGTAACGACTGGTTTTGAAAAATTAGCGACTAATTAGCGACTAAATTGCGATTGAATTACGACTAAGTTCCGTCCAATTTGCGACTATTTTCTTTGCGGATTACAAAAGTTGGTAATGCTTTTTGATTGTGCTAATTTTGGTATCGAAAATCAATTCTAAACCAAATACAAAATGCAAATACAAAATGCAGTAAACAAAAACTTCATATAAGAACCATTTGCCATAAAAATTAAAAGCATTGTTTCCTAAAATGTATTACATCATGACAAATAAAACCTTTGTTCCCAAAACAAAACATTACCAAATCCAATGGTTACCATATCCAACCATTGCACAAAAACCATGTTCAACCATTGGAGTCAAGTTCACAAAATAAAGGAGACAATCAAAATGAGTTTGATAGAGATGAGAAACCTAGAGGATCTTGCGGTTGAGTAGTTGGAGCAGTAGTTGGAGGAGCTGTTGAAGCATCAGTTGGAGGAGCTGTTGAAGCACCGTTTGGAGCATCACCGGTTGCAGCAGCTGTTGTAACAGGGGTTGGAGGTGAAAACGTGGGAACAGAGTGAGCAGCCTTGAAGTCCAAGAACTCTGGATCAGTTTCGCTTAGGTACCTTTCGAGCAATGTCAATTGCTCGATCTTGGCTTGTTGGGCAGCTGCAACCTTGGTATGCTCTGCTTCACGCCTTGCATTCTCAGCCGCCTGTTCTTCTATCTTTTTGTGAGCTTGTTGTAATTGATCTTGCAGTGTGTTGAATGCAAGAGTGCTTCCAGGGTACTTCCTTTTGCCGTTGACAAGTGACTGAGAAAGGCTTCCTACACCATAAGGTATTCCTCTCTCATTGGTGAAAGTCGACTTGCAAAAAAAAGAAGAGTGATCAGTATGAAAACCAAACATACAAACAGCTATTGCGTAAAACACAAAAAAACAAACAAAAAAAGAGCATACCTGAAGAAATAGCTCGTTGTCCTCTGCTATGGATAGCTCAGGACGAGGACATAGCTCGTTGTTCTCTCCTATGTCTGTCCAGAGCTCAGAAAACTTGGCTTCCAAGTTCTTCTTATAGGTTTCAGCTACAGCCTGAGCGTTTCGATCAACATAAGTGCCATCTGGTCTTGTGTGAGTCTTGATGAAAACTTCACCAAGACTCACTGGTCTTCCCAATTCCTCCTCCTGAAAAATGATGAATAAGGTAAGGTATGAAAATGATTTTTGAAATGAAATGATTTGAATACTAAAAATGGACAAGGTAACATACCATCTCTTGCTGGATTTGAAGGTATGACTTCTGTCCTGATAGCTGTACATGCTGACCTAGACCTCCACGTTCAGACAACCGAGCCGCTGATGTTGTCGCACTCCTCTCTCTGCATTCATCAGTATCCCAGACTTTAATCATCTTTTTCCACAGTGTGTCGTTGATCCAGTTCGGCTGCTCTCGAGAAGTTCTACACGTACTCACCATGTCTTTCATCCTGCGTTGACAGATAGCCTCAAAATGCTCTTGGACCACTCCGGTGATTAAAGGATCCCATGTATGGGTTTTCTAGCATGAAAATAGAAAAGATGATGTTAGTAATGCATATTAATAGATATGATATTGAAGAGTAAGCAAAAGCCAAACAAAAATAAAATGAAATGGTAGAACATTACCGCAAATTCTACGAAGTATCTTTCTTGTCTTTCCCGAGGCACACATGTCCAATAATAGAACTCACCATCGAACTTTTTTGTGAAGATTTTAGTAATCTTCCTAGTCAATGAAGACTTGTCACGACCGAACCTAGTAAGACACGAAACAATGCAAATGATCAACACAAATGGAACAATGGAAATGAATCAACACTAATTAACACAAACAAAGAGAAATGAAACAAAGATAAGGAGGATAGAGAATCATACCATGTTGTATTAGGCTTCGGAGTGGGAGAGAGGACCGTCGTATACTCTTCCCGGCCTGGATTGGTAAGCAGTGCATTAAGGATTCTCAGCTGGTCTTCCGCGAGGTTTGCAGTGCATTCTTCAAAGGAAGCTTCTTCACCGGAACTCTGAGCTTCAGCTGAGCGAGCGGTTTGAGCTTGAGATGATTGAGAAGTCCGGTCTTGAGAAAGGGGAGATGCTCCTTGGTGAGATACTGGAGAGGTGTTGTGTTGAACCTGTTGAGAGGTGCGACGGTGTGAGTTCTGAGAGGTGGAGGTTGAGAGTCTGAGCTTCTACTTTGAGGCTGTGGACTCGGTGATGCGAAAAGTTGCTGCGGCGGTGGATATTCCCGGTGGTGGAGACCGGTTATCTGTCGCCGGAGTGAACTCGTACTGTGCTGGAAGAGGCGACTTGGTTCTCCGTGCCGATGAAGAAGCACCTCGTCGGTATTTCTTCCTTCCATTCCCAGGCATCGGTTCGGAAAGGGGTTTAGGGTCGAGATTCGACAAAGGGGAAGAGAGATTGGACAAAGGGGAAGAGAGATTCGACAAAGGGGAAGAGAGATCAAAGAAGGGGAAGAGAGATTAGGGTTTCGGGAGTTAGGGAATTAGGGAAATTTTTGGGGAATTAGGGATTTCGTTGATTTGGGGGAATTAATCGGGCTTGGGCTTAATTGGGCCTGATTTTAAATGGGCCACAGTAGTCGTTAATTAGTCGGTCATCCGTCGTATAAATTGGGGGATTAATTGGGCTTGGGCTTTATTGGGCCTGATTTTAAAATTAGTTAAATGGGCCAATGTAGTCGTTAATTAGTCGGTCTTCAGTCGCAAGAATTTCGTAGTCATTTTTCGGTCGCCATTTAGTCGCAATGTTTTTATTAGTAATAGACAAGATTAACATACTAAATTATACAACTTATTCATTACATTGTTTGATTTAAAATAGAAAAGTAGAATACAATGATTCAGACAATCTAGTAAGGTTCTTCCTCAGCCTCCTCATCATCATCTGAAGAGGATAAATTACAATGAAATTCATCATCAGGTTCTGCATCTCCAACGTCGAAATCAAGATTTATCGGATTCACCCCGTGCACTCGATTGTCAACCACGAGATCCTCAATTGTAGTCAGCATGACAGCATCATCATTAATTTCTTGCAATAGAGCAGGTTCTTTGTTTTCATATTCTCCAGAAATATTTCCTCTCGGATTTACTTTTAACACGTTAAGCCACAACTGTTTCGGTCTCCTCCGGTATGGATACGGGATGAAACAAACTTGGTCCGCTTGAGAAGCTGTGAAATATCAACATATACAAATGTCAATAACTATATATAAAATATGTATGTAAATATTTAGTTATATGCACATATACATATATACCCAGAATAAATGGCTCATATTTGTTATATCTTCTTGATGAAAGAACATCAACGATGCCGCCATTGCTCCTTCGAGTGCCTCTACCAATAACAGGGTCATACCAGTTACACTTAAAAAGTGTGATCTTCAAATTTACCATTCCCTCATACTCCAGTTGTATGATATCAGTTAAGGTCCCGTAAAAATCAGCATCATCTGATGCATCCGTATAATTTTTTCCTTTGACACAGACCCCATAGTTACATGTCTTCCGTCCCATTCCATGATTCTGTGTATGAAACAAATATCCTCGGGTAAAATAGATAGGCCAGGTTTTTGCCTTATTCACAGGTCTGTGTACTATGTCTTGAACCCAAATAGGAAAAGGATTTGTGGCATTCCAGTAAGTAACCTGCAGACATAAAAAAAAATATCATTGTTTTAATAAAATATATTCATAATTATGAATTTTAATTAATTAGACTTACATAGTCTTTCACCCATGCAGGATACTCGTCAGCTCTTTTTGCGGAAACTTCTTGTTCAGAGAGTGCTGGATATTTTGTAGTGATATAATCTTCAAACATACTACATCGTGATGAACATATAATCAGTACAAAACTAGTAGTAGATTATGTTAATAGATCGGCTGAGAAATGCTAAATTATGTATACCTCTCAAAAGGCTGAAAGTATTCACAATTTCGCAAAACATATGCATGTGCGACTCGATGGTCTTTCTCTGAAAGCCATATTTCATGCATTTGACCACTTGGACGACCTATGTTAGTAAATATTTCAGGAACTCCAGGGACATCAAATACGGGGGCTTCACCTTCATCGAATCTTGTTAACCTGACCAAATTAATGAAAACTGATTTAATTTAGCCAAAGTAAACACATTTGTATATTTGAAATATATTTTAAAATTTACCTTGATTTCGTTTGTATATTTGAAGCAAAGTAATGCTCTGTGAAATAAGCTATCTCGTCACTGATATACGATTCAACAATCGATCCTGACGCATATCTTTTGTTCTTTGCTTTTGCCTTCAACTTTTTGAAAAACATTTCAAAATGATACATCCATCTATACTGCACAGGGCCTCCTAATTCAGCTTCGTAGGGGAGATATATATGGAGGTGCTCCATCACGTCCAAAAACGAGGGTGGGAAGATCTTTTCCAAATTGCACAAGATTAAAACAATGTTTTGTTTCAGAATTTTGACACGGTCTTTTTGCAAAGTTCTAGAACATAAGTCACAGAAGAATCCTCCAACCCCTAAAATATTCAAACTCAAGTGGTTAATATAATATAGTAATTATACTTAATTGTAAATTAAACTGATTTGATTTATAACAAAGTACCTGATAATGCAAGATGGACATTGCGATCAAGAAGTTCTGCAAAGATAAATGGAAGTAGCCGTTCCATAAAAACATGGCAGTCATGACTCTTCATGCCTGAAAACTTTCCTTTCTCTATATCAGCACAACTTGCTAAGTCTGTCGCATAACCGTCTGGGAATTGTACCATTTTCACGCATTCCAATATTTTTTTCCTGTCAGCTTCTTCCAATGTGTATACAGGAAAAGGTGCTTCACCATTCGCATCAACGTGTAAGTGAGCTCGATCACAGAATCGTTCTATATCCAATCTTGACTTGATTGTGTCTTTTGATCTTCCCGCCACACTCATAAGAGTATTGATGATGTTGTCGAAAAAATTCTTCTCTATATGCATCACATCAAGATTATGTCGGAGATTGAGGTCCGTCCAGTACGGCAACTCCTAAAATATGCTTTCTTTGTGCCAGTTATGCCACTTCCCGTATCCAGCCTTCTTTTTTTCATGACCGTTTCCACCACACTCCGATGTTTTTGGGGGCTTGACAGATTCAATCCGCTCGGTATAAACTTGCTCACTGTTTAAAGACTCTGGTGGATACTCATTGATAGCGTCTCTACCCTTCAAAAAGTCTTTTCTATTCTTCCTTAATGGATGACCCTGAGGAAGAAACCTTCTATGACAATCAAACCAACACGTCTTCCTTCCATTTGGCAGATAAAAAGCCTTTGTGTTTTCCATGCAAATTGGACAAGACAATTTACCGTGGGTCGTCCATCCAGATAACATACCATACGCCGGAAAGTCGCTTATCGTCCACATCAACACAGCTTTTAATTTGAAATTTTGATTCAAGAATACATCATATGCATCTACTCCAACTGACCATAATTCTTTTAACTCCTCGATAATTGGGCGGAGGAAGATATCAAGACTAGCTCGCGGATGATTAGGCCCAGAATTCAATATTGTAAGGAATAAGTACTATGTCTTCATGCACATACCTGGGGGTAAATTGTAAGGAGTCAAGATCACAGGCCATAAGGAATGATTGTGAGACATGCCAAAAGAATTGAACCCATCTGTACATAATCCAAGATAAACGTTACGAGGTTCTTCGGCAAACTGGGGATGTAGATCTTGAAAATATCTCCACTCCGCAGCATCAGAGGGATGACAAATTTCTCCTTCCTTTGCTTGGTGCTCCGCATGCCATCTCATTGCCGATGCCGTCTTCTTGCTTTGATACATTCTCTTCAATCTGTCAGCAATAGGTAAATACCACATACGACTATATGGTATTCTAGTTCGTGATCGTCGTCGACCTTCGTTCGGCTTATACCTTGGTACTTGACAAAATTTACATTCCTCCCACATTTCATCTTCTTTCCAGAAGATCATACAATTGTTAATACAAACATCAATTGTATGAAATGGGAGGCCTAAATTTCCCATCAGTTTCTCTGTCTTGTAATTGGAACTGGTTGCATGATTCCCGTCAGGTAGATACTCGGTAAACAAATAAGCCCACGAATCCACACACTTTTCACTCATATTATAATCCACCTTATTTTGCATGAACCGAGCAGCTAAGGATAACTGCGAGTGGACTTCCCGACAACCATCATATAAAGGTTTTTTTCCAGCATCTAAGAGGTTGTAACACTTTTGGGAATGGTTATGCACAGGTTCTTGTACATTCTGATAGTTATCACCTTGATGATAGTTATCACCTTGATGATAGTTATCATGAAATGCATCATTCACCATATGCATATAACTATTTTCAGCAATATGACCCATTTGATCTTCTTCACTCCTACTTATATGAGTTGTATCAACAGAACTAGTTCCATAATCTAGATCAGTAATTTCTTCTCCATGCTTATACCAAATATAATAATCCGGCATGAATCCTTTACTATACAAATGATTTCAAATTTCTTTTCCCGGTAAAAATTTGCAATTTTTGCAAACACTACAAGGGCAGTAAAACTTGCCACCATTGCTTTGTGTGAGAGGCTGATTGTTTGCAAAATTCATGAATTGCTCCATTCCTTCTACAAATTCAGCCGAGAAATTCTCCGTCTTTTCATCAATCTTCTTATACATCCATTCTCTATAATTAGAATTTCCTGACATTTTATATAAAAAAAAACTCGTAATTGTGATTCAGCCGAAAAATAATTATGTTTCAGCCAAGACACAATTGTGATTCAGCCGAGAAATCGCTAAGCTGTATATATAGATATTTTCCCGACTGAATTGCGACTGTCTTGCGTCCATTTTACGACTACAAACCGAAGTCGTTAAAAATAGATACACCAACCACAAAACGTAAAACACATGTTTAATTTTTTGCGATTCGCCGCAACAGTCGCTTTTTAGTCGCCAAATTACGACTATTTAACGACAACAGTTTACCGACAACATATTAGTCGCACATTAGTCGCCAATTAACGACTGTTATACGACGACATTTTGTGGTCGCTAATGGACGACGAATTGGCGACTAAACAATTTACCGTCAAGTAGTCGTTTTGTAGTCGGTACTTATAACGACTACATGAGTCGCAAAATTTAGTCAGTAAAAAACTGTTTTCGTGTAGTGAAAGCCAATGAGTCAATGTCACGTTTCACTTCTGGCTTTCTCGGGCCGGCTTTTTGCATGTGCATGTCACTACTATGGTGTGTCGTGAATTAATCTGTTCATTTTCTCAGTAAATGAACCTTTCTTATTTATCTCTTGATTATATTATTTGTTACCAAAGACGTGTTAAAGGGAAATGGAAAAAAAAAGGATCTATAAATAAAGATGAGCGTTCTCTTCTTGTGTTTCCCTTTGACCAGATAACTGACGACGAATACTCAAAGATCGAAAGCATCTTTCAAGAAGAGCTCTCGATTTTATCAACCATGGCGAACAAACAGGTGGCAAGATTTTAGTTCATTGCTTCGAAGGTCGAAGTAGAAGCGTAACTGTAGTGCTCGCTTACCTAATGCTCCGAAAGTAAGTTCTTAAGGACAATTAAAATTGTTAAAAACACGAATCATGATCAGAAAAAAAAAAAATCAATAAGAAATTTCTAATTCCTGTTCTCACTTGTTTACTGCACTTGTTTCCTGGGGTGAGATTAACTGCACTTGTTTACTGGGGTGAGATTAATAAACAGGAACCTGACACTTTTAGAAGCATGAGCTAATAATGTTTAATATACTAAACTTTTTTTTGGTTGATAAAGGGTTTTCCAAATACTACTTGACTTACTCATTGTATGTTAAATTCTTCTATTCCGGTATTTCTTCCGGTTTCTTGGCGCCTATATATACTACCAAATAACTATGTTCTATAGTGTACTTGAAATTGCAATCCCAGTATGGGGACAAATAAAGATCTTATCTGCTAATTTGAGTACAGTACAATTTCATTGGTGCTTCTGTTGATGCAGCTTTCCCATCAGAGGTAAGAAAAGAACAAAGTGGAGATACCAAAGCAACTCAAAAGATGACTAAAAGTAGACTAGATATACTCGGTCACAAAAGAATGGAAAATTTATAAAGTACTTAAAAAAGCGAACACCATAGTTGGACCAGAAAGATGATCAAACTAAGAGTATCAAATATTTATATAGATTATCATCATATTAGATTGCTAACGACTCCACACTCGCACAAACTATAACGACTACAGTAATCATTTTAATTGCTAGTACAATAATTGTCATTAAGAATTGAGCTCTAGAGAAAAATTTAGCAATAATCAGATTCATTAGCCCACCTATATAATATCACTGACATTTAACATATGATTAACTAACTAGTTAACCAATCCCTAATCCCGATACTGGATTCAAATTTGATGATAATTTGGATTTAATAGTGAATATTATATGAGAAACATCGTAGATGTGACCCTTAATCGCCATAAGAAACATCATCAATCAGGCCAGCTTGGTTTAACAACCCCAAAATACAGTGACAAAAACAAAACCAAATATAGAAAATTTTATTCATGTTCCTAAATCTGGTTAGGGCTTCTATGTATTAAGAGAAGCAATTTCGGTACAAAGACAAATACTTGTATTTGCCTGCCGATAAGAATACACACACAATACAGCCACCCACGCCAGACTATAAAACAAAAGACAATACAAAAAAAAAAACCCAAAAAGAAAAGTACCTTCCATAGCAAAAAACATGTAAAGAGTTCATAAAAGACAAATTGAACAAAAAAAGAAAGTGTTCCCAAAAGACAAGAATAAGAATAAAAAAAAGAGAAGGTAAAATTTCAGAGATGAAGAGAGCTTATTTCGTCTTCTTTCCATAGCCCTTCATCATACATATTCCACCTCATGACTCCTTCATCTTTGTCGGTCCACTGACACTTGACGCAAGTCTTGGGATCCTTACAAGCCACAAACTGCTTCAACTTGAAGGCCTTCTCTATTACCGTGCTCCATGGAACCTCCGTAACCTCCGTATCACTTACCTCAATGTAAGAATGAGAAACATTGAGAACTTCGAGTCTTTTCATTTTATCCAAGATCTTTGTGAGCGCATCTATACGTATGGAGGTGCATCTGAGGCTGAGGACTTTCAGCTTCGGGAGGAGGCAGACGAGGTTCTGGACGAAGAAGAGATCGATGGGACCCATTACCTTGAGCTCTCTAAATTTCTTGCAGTTCTCTCGGATCGCCGAGAAGACAAAATGCGGGTTAGGCATGCTTGGCATTGTTAGTGATTCTAGTTTCTTACAGAAACTTATTGCATCGCATATACCCCTCTCTTCTAATCTGTCCCAAGATGGTAGCACCAAGCGTCTCAAGTTTGGACACCTGCAACAATTGAGTAAAGAAAATTCCTTGCTCGGTTAAACGGTGATTTTTGGCACAAGGCACTATAAAACTCTGCGAAATTTTATTTATTTATAGAGATAAAAATATGAATTAGGTCAAAAATATATCGAGAGCGAAGAAATTTATTGATCTATATATCTAGTATTATTAATGTATGGAGGTGATACTGCATTTCCAAATCTGCAAATTGAGTTTCATGCTACTGAAAAGAGCCATATGATTGTATAATAGTTTTCTGTTCAATATAAGACGGAAAAACAAAAAAAAAGAATGTACCTTCTTGTGGTGTAAGTAATCATGTCATCATTAGGAAACAAGTCGTAATGGAAAATCAAGGTCTTTGTGTTTCTCTTGCTAAGACTCATGGAGAGTTTCAAGATCCGAGTCACATCCTTATCAGAGTGGCCAACCAAGTACCAACATGGCATACATGAGACTTTTAAGAACTTAGTTCTCATGTGTGATAAATCGAGCGTGTTCCACAGAATGGGATCGCAACAAGCCACACGCCATCCTCTACAGACATGAGCTACTCCAGAAGTCAACTCATCGAGGCTAAAGTACTTAAAAATCATCACTAGTATGTCAGTGTCCAGATTTTCCCATCCGCTGAACACATTTTTACGGTCTTTAGCCATTGAGAACGCTTTCAAGAGGAGAGACAGATATTCTTTTAGAGAGTTGTTATAACATCTTCACGGCCCTTAAAACATGCAGAAGAAAATTATCCGGAGTAATTAAGAAAAGCATTTCTTTTTAGGTTTTTTTTCGATTAAGGGGATCTATATGGAAATAAAAATAATAATTATCAAGATGAACTTCAATACCTACAATTGAATAATAAGCAGATTTTATCCTTTTAAAAAATAATAATAATAAAGCAGATTTCAGTATTAAGAACATTTACATGTATGCCGTGTTCGGTGAAAGTAAATTTCAATATGAATGGACTGAAAATCAACAAAATCATATTGAAATGATTCCTTTATCTATATAGAAGTCATGCAAACTTCAAATCAACAACGGCAAGGCATGGAAAATCATAAAAACAATTAAGCATCCCCAATAATAATATTAATATCTAACTGCAAAACGAATCAGAATCTAAGACCGTAATTGACTCACAAAAACCTAAAAATGTGACGAATCTTATATTATGAAATGCAAAGACTTCGTGCTATATAAAATCATTTTTTTAAAAAAAAAACAGCACAAGATTCTCGTAAGAAACAAATCTTATTACCCACAGTATTACTAACAGAAACCTTATAATAACTACACATGCATAGATCTTGCAATCTCATAAGTAAGGTATCAAAAGAGTATAAAGCCATACCCTGAAACGACGAGGAGGGATAAGTGAAGAAACTTGGAGAAATGGTGGCGGCGACTCTTGTAAGATTAAGGAACGTTACCTTTTTATATACAAATGAAAGAAGGGCACTGGTCTGATATCAGTTGACCTACTTCTTTCAGTCTGATTCTCTTACCAAATAGATATCAAGTACGTGCATGCATTGTAAAAACGATTTTAATTATCTTATCAACATTTTCATTTAGTTCCTAGTCAAGTTTTATATGTTTTCATTTTGGATCAGCACGTTCGATTTCTTCTATAATCGATATTTTTTCCTTTTTTATGTAATTAAAACAGTTGAATAACACTTTCTTTTTTGTAAAAGAAAAATATTTTTTTTTTAGTCTTATTTTAAACTAGATAGATACCCTCCCCCCCACACAAATTCATACGAAATTTTAACCATATATATATAATTTCTTTTTGGAAGAATTTCAGATTTAAACTAAAAAAAAAAAGTCAAACACCAAAATAACAACTTTTTTTCTCTCTCTAACTTTTGTCATTTTGTCACAATTGTATTCCTCCCTCTTAAGCTATTAACGAAAATGCCATTATAAACTTATTATTTTGATTTTTTTTTTTAAATACTGGCTAAAGTTTCATCGGACCTCCTAAAACCCTCTTTATTACGATAATGCTATCTTCTTCAATACCTTCAACCACCATGAACAACTCTAAAAATGGAATAAATGCTTCTCAACCAATTTTAAAGTTGTAATAAGTTAATATGAGAGCTCATACACTCATAACCTTCCTTATTCTTTTCTAATTTCTTCTCCAAAACTTCTGGACTGAGTTACAATGTCAAAGGTTATGCATTTTCGGTGATTTCAGCTTAATCCAGACCTGGGTTTTTTTTTTTGGGGTGAAATTCAGAGTTCTGTGTGCATGAGAGACCTAAAAACAAACTCAAAACCGATATAGGTAATGATACACTTCAATTTTGGTAATATCTATATCTGTATTGAGAAAGTAGACTTCATTTTGAAGTCTACTAGTCAACATAAGGTTAGTTTTGCAATTGACTTTTTAAAAATTTTGTAACTAGTAGACTTCAGTAGACTTCTCCTGAAGTCTACTCGATATCCTTTGAATACAAAAAAAGCCTAGTAGACTTCGTTTGAAGTCGCAAGAAGTCTATGGAGGAAAAGAGGTTATTTTTGTAGTTGACCGTATTTTGACTTTTTGATATAGACTTTTTTCTGAAATCTATTGTTTACGTCTGCACAAGAAATCTACTATTAAGTTACTTTTGTAGTTTGACCAAAAACGTATAGATCATTTTAGTGTTTGACTAAAGTTTTTAAAAAAATAAAAAATACAAAAAAACTCTAGAAAACTGAAGTAGACTTCAGAAAGAAGTCTACAAACGATAGACTTCTTGCTAAAGTCTACTTCAGTTTTCCGGTCAAACTTAGAAAGAATTTTTTTTTTAGTAGACTTCCCTGTGAAGACTACTCAAGACAGTCATTGCAAAAATAACCTAAAATTTTCTATAGACTTCTATTGAAAAAGTAGACTTCAAGAATACACTGTCAGAAAAGTTTACTCTTACCGGAAGTCTACAATAGAAGTCTACTTTGTTAGTCAATGACCCGGTCAAATGCAAAAGTAACATTTTTGGTCGGAAGTCTACTTTTGAAGTCTACTGAAGGAAAAGTCAATGTTTTGGTCAATTGCAAAAATAAGTAGACTTCTTTCACAGACTTCCATAGGAAAAAAAGTAGACTTCTTCTCCAGTCTACGTTTGAAGTCTGTTGTAGAAGTCTACTTATTGCATTTATTTTAAAAACGCATTTTAGGCATAATTATAAAGTATTTTTTCAATTTTTTGGTTTAGAATTGCTTTGTTAGCAAGTGATTGAACTACTCATTGATTTTCATTTCATTTAAGTCGATATTTATTGCGGAATCAGAATTTTTGATTTTTAGGCTAGTTAGCTTATCAAAGTAGACTTCTCCATCAGTCTACGGATGAAGTCTAATTGGGAAATCTACTTTTTGTATCTATTTTTATAAAACGCTTTTTAAGAATATTTACATTTTTTTTTCTAATTTTTAGGTTTGGACATGCGTGTTAGCAAGTGGTTGAACTACACAATGATTTTCATTTGATTTAAGTCGATATTTATTATGAAATCGGATTTTTTGATTTATAAGCTATTTAGCTTGTAAAAGTAGACTTCATCTGCAGTTTACGAAGTTTTCAAACAAAGTCATCTATGTAAAAAAAACTGATATTATGTGTTTGCTATAATCTGATTTGTAATTACGTTTGTTAAAGTGAATTTTTATGTTTTCTTACAAAACTAACTATGAACTTAATATGTTGGTGTTATAATTATAGTTAATTTTTTTTTGTTTTAGTAGGCTTACAAAAATTTCCACCAATTCAGTTTTTTTGTACACATTGTACCTTTAGAGAACTTACTGAAATGGTGGATAAAAAGCCTGAGTTGGTGTTAACTTACTTACTCACTACCAGATTCAAACATATTTTCTCTTGGCTCTAAGAAAATTGTTGTTGAACTTTTATTTTAGAAGAAGCAATAGAACTCTTTGATGAAATTTTTTTTTTTGTTAAAACAGTATTGTGTAAAATCTTTATTTTTTGTTGTTTACATCAGAATTTTAAAAGAATATTAACAACATTTTATCGTAAATCACAAGTTAACTATACAAAGTAGTTTTTGATTACAAGATCTGATGGAACAGAGTTTAGTCAACCAATGAGATATAATTTCTTACATCAGTAGACAATAAAACTATATTAAAATCTACTACATATTTTCAGACAAAACAAATTGCAACCTAAGTTCCTTGCTAAGGGTATCAAGCTTTCTGATTGTAATAATCCTATCCTAAGCGTGGAATGATCAAACAAAAAGAAGATGTTTCAGATCAGACCAGACTCTGCTGCTGCTGCTGCTATTGCAGCTACACTCATGTACGCCATTGCCTGCTCATTCACAATATAAGATTCCTTAAATTCCAAATAAGAACTCTCTCTTGTGCAACAAAGCTATTTGAACAATGCAATATCAGATTTTAGATTGAAAGTACATCTAAGTACATCTAAAAACAATGCAATGGCGAGTTTTCTTGATCATTAGGAGTTAACTTCAAGGGTTCTTCTCTTACTTGGTCATATAAGACCTATTAAAAAGGACCACAATGAACACAAAAGAGAGAAAAAAATTCCACATCATAGAATACTAATTGATTATCAATTTAGCAATTTAGCATAATCACATGATTTCAGAACATGGAAATCAAATTCAAGCTATACCTTCTCTAATCTTTTGCGAATATGGTCAAAAAGCTAGTCACTTCTTGTTAGCCGCAGTCCTCTGCTTTGTATAGTGAGAGTCTCATCCCCGCCTTGAGTAGCCAATATAGTGAAAGCTTTTCTGCAAATACAGCAAATATAGTTATAACTGAGGCTAAATTGAGATAAGTGACACTTGGCTGACACAATAAAGCGATTGGAAAAGAAAATAGTGTGGTATTAGCCTGAGAAACCAGATCTACAACACAAACAGATCTTTAGAGGGTTTAAAGAGGAAGAGAGGAGTAACGATGGTTTACCTCAGACTGTGAGGAGCGGTGAGATTCGGTGAAAGACTAAAATGAGCCATCTTCTTCAATATCTCCTTCACGACGGCTTAAGATCTTGGACTCGCCTGAATCTTCTTTCTTAAGCTCCTTCACGACGGCTTTGTACGGCACCCATGCTTCTATAGCTTCACGGAGAGAATGAGAAGGAAAAAAAAATGGTGAGAGAATAGAGAGCGCCGTTTTAGAGAGAGACTCTCTGGAATAAAATTAGGGTTTTCTTGGGTTAGTTCACTTATATAGTAGGCTAAAAATAACTAATTTTTATTTTGGTTTTGGGTAGGTTAAACTTTTTGGTTCAATTTAAGTTTACAAATCGATTAAATTCTGGAACCTAATTTTCATCGGTTACAAAAAATAAATTTTAGTTAGGATAACATTTTTGGTTTAATATCTTTTAAACTCGTTGGTTCAATTTCGATTTAAAATATCGGTTAAGTTAATTTATTTGATTTTGTAGATTTTCTTGTTGGTTCAATTTCAGTTAAATTTTTGGTAAGATTGATTTATTCGGTTTATCAGATTTCCATATTGAAGTCTACTAAATATAAACACTAAATCAAATATTTTGCTCTTCTTAATTTGAAATCATAAATTTCAACTTATGAATATGAAGAAAAAAAAATTATATACACTAGGGTTACCAATATTTAATTTATTAATGCAAATTTAAAACCAATATTATTTTTTTTTTTTAAATTTAAATTTTATGATTTAATTAGATAGTAGACTTCATAAGCTTTATTAGAAGTGTACTAGTAGACTTCGTTAGGATTTAAACCGTAATTAAGACATCCATTTTTTTCTTTGGTCATACAGGATTATATTGTCTTTTCAATACCCTTTAAAGTTATTTTTGCTAAATGTTGCATCAGAGATCTACTTTTTTATTCAAAATCAAGTTTTATGTCATTTTTAGCAAAAATTCCTTTCTTTTTAGTCTAACTTGTTTATTGCACTTGTTTATTGGGGTGGGATTAATAAACAGGAACCTGACACTTTTAGAAACATGGAGAAAATTGAGAAAAGTTCATAGACGAGCTCAACGGAACGATGGATTTGCCCGGATCTTACTTAACTTTGACAAGAAATATCACGGGAAGACATCAATGGAGTGGAGACAGAGAAAACAGACGATGAAAGTTTGTCCGGTTTGTGGTAAGAATGCAGGTCTAAGCAGCAGTTCTCTGAAGCTTCATCTCTAGAAATCTCACAAGAAACTGTCTTCCAAAAGCATTGACACTGCAATGATCATGGAGATTCAAAAGGCTTTGGAGACCCTTAGTGCATCTCCATTAGTAAACCCCTCAAGGGATTTTTTTATCAATTTTTAAATAAGAAATTTTCTCTTTCTCTTTTCCACCTTTTTCATCTCTCTCTTCACCTTTTTTTTTTCCTTCCACTTTTTTTTTCCTTCAACCAAACCAATATAATGAGACCATGTGTGTTAAGAACCACTTAAAAGACGGTTCTTATACAAAAATTTTAAGACCTAGTTTCTTCACTTATTAATATATTTTTTATTTATTTTAATAAAAAAAACATTAAGAATTCTGCTAAGAGCCTTGCGATAGAGATGGTCTTACGCTCAGGAGTGGCCGAAGCTCAAGTGTTAGCTCCAATTCTTTTCAGTCTCATTCTGGTTAAGAGTCAAATAATATGTGTATGCTCTAAAAGTTTCTCTGAGTTTACAAAACAAAAAAAAAAGGTATTTTAAACTTGACCAAAATTTTTTTTTTTTGTTTTCTGTTTTTTGTTTTGATAAAAATAATTTTTCTTAAAATTTTATAGAATTAAAGGTGGTAAACGCTTAGGCTTAATATCACATCACCAAAAAGAAATCCTTGTTAGAACTTATCCATTTGCCTGAAATATATATATATATATATATTTTTATTAACAAAATATATATATATATCTATATATAAGTTAGTTTTCAAAAACATAGAAATTTATGCTAATAAATATCGATATTATTTTATTAACAAAATAATATCTAAATTATAAAGTCAAAAAGCTAATCTTATATTTTAGGTAATATATCAAGAATTTATAAATTCAAAGCTATCATATTTTATTTTTTGATCAATTTTAAAATTTGGCGAGTGATTTATTTTTGATCAGCTAGTTACTTTGACGATTTTTTTTGTCAAAGTCTAAAAACCATAGAAAATTTAATTAGAAAATAATGTTTATAATTAAGATAACATCTTTATTAGTTAAACTAAATTTTCAATTTTTAAAGTCAAAAAGCAAAAAGTAACCTTATATTTTTTAGGTAAAGACTTAAGAATTTATCTATTAATAATAACAAAATGAAAAACTATGAATCTCTGAACCATGGTGTCTTTCCATTGTACCTTTTCATTTATAACTGCTAATTTATTCAAATGTTATAATTCATGAATCTTTGAACAATTGTGTCTTTTTATTGTACCTTTTCATTTATAATTGTTAATTTATTCAAACGTTACAATTTTACGGTTGTGTCTTTTCATTTTATTTTATTAATTGTACCATTCCGTACATAACTGCTGATTATCAATGGTTGCTTCTCTGAATACTTATGTCTTTTCAAGATTGTATATATTTTGTTCATTGTTTTTATTTCTTTTATTGAACTTTTTTTCTTTTAATGCTCTCTTACTTTGAAAAACAACATCTTATATATCAATTTACTGTTGATAACCTTAAAATTAACTTAAAATTCCGTAATAAAAATATTGTTCATTTGCAAGAAATTTTTACAGAAATGGTGTTACAAGAAAGTTTTTTTTAGTAGATGATTAGTAATGAATAAAGAAAAACTTGAAATGAAAGGTGAAAAATCTGCTCATTTCTCAAGAAAATATTTTTGGAACAAAAGCAAAAAAATTTGGACTAAACAAAAAATGGTAATTCTATTGGCTATTATATCACTAATCTTAAAAGGTAATATTTTATTTTATCTTATGAGTTTTTTAGTTATATTTTAATTTTTTTTTTAAAATATATTCAGCCATAAATAAAGAAGAACTTGAACTGAAGGATCTACAATCCGCTCATTATCTAGAAAATATGAGACAATTATATAATTGATTTGACACAGAAAACATGATATACCAAACTATAATGATGATTAAAGATGCACTTTAACACAACTAATAGATTTGAATGTGAATTGAAAAAATAGACAATAAAGAACCCAATTTATGTGAAAATTATGAAGATTTTAGTTTGGAAAAGAACAAAAAAATCACAAAAAGTTTCAAAACAAAATAAAAGGCTAGGAAGAACAAAAAACCTTAATATGTGAAGAACAATATGAAAAACTATTATTGAACCATTGTGTCTTTCTATTCATATTTTTTTTATTAACTATACATTTTCATGTATAACAACTATTTTTAAGAAAAATTATTATTATAAGGTTGTGTATTTTCATTTGAATTTTTTAGATTATAACTTTCCGTGAAAAACTATGAATGATCTATTGTGTATTTCTCTTAAATACTTTTTAAATTATATATTTTTGTATATAACTGCTAATTTTATGAACGGTTGCTATTGTATGGTTGTGTCTTTTCGTTTGTTATTAGTTAGTACTCCATCCGTTTCATAATAAGTGTCATTCTGACACATTTCACACAGATTAAGAATTTAAGAAAATATACAAATATACCCCTAGTTAATATACTTTTATAACATTTAATTACAAAGACTATTATCTTTAAATGAGGGATAAAACAGGAAATAAGAGTAAAAAGTTACATTGAAAATGCAGAATGACACTCTTTTTAAAACAAAAAATGAAATCTAAAACGACACTTATTATGAAACGGAGGGAGTATTGTTTATTTAGTGAATCTATGATTCTATTTTAATGGAAAATGAATGCTGAAAATTTAAATGTTACCCTATTTTAAGTGAATCATTGCAACTATTGAGTTTATGGTTATTTCTCTAAATATTGCAATTCTAGAGATTATGATTATTTTACCAATCACTGCAACTCTTGAGTTTAAGTTTATTTATTAAACATTGCAACTATTGAGTTTAAGGTTATTTTACCAACCATTGTACCTATTGAGTTAATGGTTATTAAACCATTGCAACTGTTGGAATTATGTTTATTCTAAACTATTGCAACTATTCATTTGTACCCTTTAGAATTCTATAAAATAAAAGCTATAAGTGGACCATTGTGTCTTTCTATTTATTTTTTATTTTTAATTAATTATACATTTTTGTGTATAACTACTAATTTATTTAGTGGTTACAATTCTACAGTCGTGTCTTTTCATTTTATTAATTGTACAATTTTGTACATAAATGCCAATTATGAAAGGTTGCTTCTCTTAATGTTTATGTCTTTTCAAGATTGTATATATTTTGTTCCATTTTCATTATTTATTTTATTGATTTTTTTAATAATGCTCTCTAATTTTGAAAAACATCGTCTACATCAATTTTTTGTTGAAAAACTTCAAATTAACTTAGAATTCTTTGAGAAATTATTGTTCATTTGCAAGCAATTGTTACTGAAATGGTGTTAGATGAATTTGTTTTAAGTAGATGGTTAGCCATGAATAAAGAGAAGCTTGAAGTGGAGCGTGAAAGATCTCTTCATTCCCCAAGAAAATATTTTTGGAATAAAAGCCAAATAATTAGACTAAAAATGGTAATTATCTTACCAATTATATTACTAATCTTAAAAGGCAACATAATATTTTTTTCTATGAGTTTTTAGTTATATTTTAGTTTTTTAAAAAAAGTTTTATTCATCCATGAATAAAGAAGAACTTGAATTAGGGGGTCTCACATCCACTCAATATCCAGAAAATATTTTTGAAAGAAAATTCAAAAAATTAGGACTAAACAAAAAAATGATAATTTTTTTTGGCAATTTTATCACTAATTTTAGAAGGAAACATAATCTTTTGTCCTATAAGTTTATTAGTTATATTTAAAAATCTAATTTTAATATTTAAGTTATTATTAAATATGCAAATATAGCACTACTTTTGGTTATACTAGAATAGTTATATAATTTATTTGACATAAAAAAAACATGATATACCAAGCTATAATGGGGATTAAAATTCACTTTTGAAAGTAGATAATGCAACTAATAGATTTGGATGTTAAGTGAAAAAAGGCAAAGAAAAAGCCAATTTATGTGAAAGTGATGAAGATTTTAGTCTTGAAAATAAGAAAATGAAAAATCACAAAAAAAAGTTCAAAACAAAAGAAAAGACTATGAAGAACAAAAAAAACATAGATCTGTGGAAAAAATAGCAATATGAAAAACTATGAATGAACCATTTTCTCTTTATATTTATTATTATTTTTCAATTAATTGTACTATTTTGTGTATAACAATTTTTAATATGAAAGGTTATCATTATTATAAAATTGTGTCTTTTCATTTATTTATTTTTTAAATTATACATTTTATATATGAAAAACTTCGAATGAACGGTTGTGTCTTTCCATTAAATATAATTTAATTGTATTTATTATATATAAAACTGCTAGCTATTGTATGGTTATGTCTTTTGGTTTTTTATTTGTATATGTGTTATTTATTTAGTGAATCTATGATTACATATTAATAGGAAATGAATGTTGGAGATTTAAGTGTTATGGTTATTTTGGTGAACCATTGCAATTATTGAGTTTATGGTTATTTTACTAAACATTGCAATTCTAGAGATTATGGTCATTTATCAATCATTGCAACTCTTTTGTTTATAGTTATTTACTAAACATTACAACTTTTGAAATTAAGGTTAATTTACAAACCATTGCACCTCTTGAGCTAATGGTTATTAAGCCATTGCAACTGTTCAAAATATAAAAAAAACTTTTTCAATATTGAAGCATTGCATCTTTTCAAAAATAAAGACACAATCACTTATTTGAGGGACACAACTTTTCATTAAGAAGATAGAACTTTTTACCAAATTAAATATATATATATATATATATATATATATATATAACAATAAGACACATTTTTTATTATTTAGAGATGGATAAACATTTTATTTATCAAGCATACATTTCACCTGTTAAACAACATAAAGTAGAAGTATCTGCTATAGTTACAAGTTTTTCTATTACTATTGGCATAAGATATATGAGTTCACTATTTTTAAACAAAGAAGGTATTATTTATTCAATAATATGATCAAATTTAGTTATGTATTGACTTTTTCATTTTTTAAAATTTACTCATGCAGAATGTTTTTAAAAGTTGGCTGATAATGTTTGAATTATTATTGTGTTATCCTCCATTTAAGGGTTTAAAAGCTTAATATTAAATTGATATAATATATTGTAAAAAATATTTTGCTTGCAGGAAACATAAAAAAATCAATGAATACTGGAATAGTATGTCAATTAAATTTAACATTCAAAAAATACTATGGAAAGTTAATTTACATATATTAGTTAAAAATTCATTTTTGAACAGATGGTAATTTTCAACCCTAAAAAAGTTGGAATAGTGAGTATTTCTATTGGTAGTCATAATATTATAACTGTTTTTTTTTTTAATATTATAACTAATAATGTTAACCATTTAAATGAAAAGGATGAAGATCACGAAAGAAGAACCAAATAATAATGTAATGCAATGTCCCGATTGTAGTCGTTGGATTTGGTCATTAGAAAGTACTGAAAGAGATGTAGTTCGTAAACGACTATGTTTCTTAATTTGTTGCAAACAAAGTCGTGTTTTACTCTCTATTGCTCGTGAGCCTCCACCGTTATTAATTAAGTTTTTAAGTGAGTTTTTGTTTCTCTGATATATGAGAGCATATAATTATATCCTAGCTTTTAGTTCTATGGATGCAGAAATTGATTATTCTGTTTAAAATACATATGGGATATATTGTTTCAAAGTCCATGATGAAAATAATCATCTTATTGGGTCTGTACCACTATGTGATGGTGAGCTACCAAAGTTCTCTCAAATTTATACTTTTGATATAGCTAATGAATTAAAAAATGCATAATATCACACAATTAAAAATTTGTTAAGCCAATATAATATGTCCAATGCTATATGATGTTATAAATTCAAGATAATTTTAGGTTTTCGAAAGATAATGTTGACTTAAAAATGTATCAAAACTATTTCTAATGGTTTAAAAACCAAATATTTTCTAAATTTTTTACAAATCGTGAAAAATTTGAATTGTTTTCATACATGATTTTGTACTAGAATTTTATTCTCTTTGTTTGGAGATTTTAACATTTTATATCATGATAATGTTTTTACAAACTTTTCATTATATAAATATATCTATCAACGATTGAGTTCTATTGATACAATTGATCATGTTGGTTATAATCGTTGTTTAACTTCTTCTCAATGTCAGTTGTATAATTGTCTTTTATATAGATGTATATGTTGAGTTATACATTGTTATATTAACTGTAAACTATGAACTCAAATAGAAATGTGTGTTAATTGCTTTGTACGACTTCGTTCGTCTTTGCATCTTTATATTTTTGAAAGTCATATCTATTTATTTTTTACAATAGTAGTTATTTTTTTCAAAAAATTGGATAATTACATCTAAATACCATCACCTTTTGTTATATGTATGTTTACTTATAAATATTTAAAATAATTAAGAGTTTAATATACTTTATTTCCCCCACGATTTCGCGGGAGCTCAAAACCTACTATAATCAATATCATTACTATGTTTGATAAATTTGGTCAAATCTAATTTTAGGCGCATAATTTATTTTTATCAGTTAGTTATTTTGGCGTGTTATGTAGTTTTTAAAGTCTAACAAACATATAAATTGGATTGGAAAAAATTTATTCCTATCAATTAAGAATATATTATTTTTTATTGACTTGATAGCTATTGGTTACCAAAACAAAAGAGGTGTGAAAAATCAGACTAGTGCCATTGCATGTCTATAAAAACTAACAAAGTTACGCTCCTTTCTTACAAGAATCGCTACCTTTCATTCCTCAAAGCTTCTTCTCCTCCTCCTCGTCATTGTTTCGGGGTATGCCTTTATATTCTTTTCCTTACTTTTGGCAATAGAAATTCGAGTTTGTTGTGGCGTGTAGGGTTGTAACTTGTGTAAGTCTACCGCTCTTTTTGATGTCTATGGATCACTCCGTGTATCTGATATGATTCGTCACAATTATTGATTTTTTTGTGAGGCAATAGGGTTTGAGATTTTGATTCGTTCCGCTGTTAGGATCCTTTTTGTTTGTTTTCATGATTTTCCTATGAATAAAAGTAAAAGTATTACTATTGGGATCCCCAAAAAAAAAAATTATGTTATCTGACTTCGATTTAGAGCTTTTGGTATCTCCTGGAAAACTTGGTGCCTTGTGAAAACATTACTTACATAGAGAGTCGGTTAAAGATATTGATATGTGAAATCCCCGAACAAGCGTTTATATACAATGTTGATTGATTGGTCGTAAGTATTACATTCCAAAAACTTTAATCTGCTTATTATATTCCCATGTAGGTTGGTGAGTTTTCATCTTTAAGATTCCTTGATTTGCTAATTGATCAGATTGTATGTATACCTTTTGACATAAAGATGCCAGGAAAACACATTTCTCGGCTAACTTTCTTCTGCTTGTGTAGGAGTTCAGAAAGATGTTCTAACAACTCTCAATAAGAATCTTTCCCTCTCTCTCTCTCTTGAAAGCTTTCTACAATGGCTGAAGACCGTAGAAAAGTAGCCACAAGATGGGAAAAGCTGGACATTGACATCTTAGTGAGGATTTTCAATAACTATTTTAGTTTCCTTGAGTTTACTTGTGTATTAGCTCATATCTGTAGAGGATGGCGTGCGGCTTGCTGCGATCTCACTTTTTGAAAAACGCTCGATCTATCGCACATGAGATCTCTTTTCATCAAGATCCGGCATGAGCCGAGAATGGCCGAGAACCTCCAAAACCCATTTTCACCATCTTCCAAGCCTTGATCACCATTTCTCTTCCTGGATTCATCTTTTCAACTCCAAATAGCTCCAAATACACCTGATAAACACTCAAAACATGCAAAGACTCATTGGGACCTAATGCATCTCCTAAGTCCTAAAACAAACCCTAAGGACCTAAAATGCATGGAATAATATATGATTTGGAATGAAATATACAACCTAAATGATGCAAATTATGAACATATCAACTCCCCCACACTTGTCCTTTGCTTGTCCTCAAGCAAAAAGAGCAAATGAGAGAAAGAGGTTGTATGCATTGGGAGTTCATATTCCTTAATGAGAGAGTGTATCACTAAAAGAATTCAAGGCTCACTGTCCTAGTTGCTAATTCTAAGATGCATTGTAAACAAGATTACTCACAAAACTTTAGCCATACTTATCAATGAATGAATCAAGCTCAAGCTTAAGTTTTTCACAAACAGCCATAGTTCCAACCTTTTGACATTCATTAAAGCTCATGTGAATCATGCTTATGCAAATCATGTGAACTCACTTGTCTTGGGACAGGGTCATGAGACAAAGATGATCTCATTTAATGCTTTGGCTTCCATTCAGCTCAAGGGATCACTCAAGAAGGAATAAACTTTAACAGAATGCTAAGGGTAAAAGGCAACTGGTGCATACAAGAGCAGAATCCCATCTATCCAATGCCCCAAATTGGTCCTTCACCTTAACTCTACTCCCATGAAGATCACATCCTAGCTACTCCTCTCTCAAGACATTCATTGCTTTATCAACCCTCTCCTTACTTCACTCTCATTCTTTCTTTCTCACCAGGGGATTCATCTTTTCAACTTTAAACTCAGGTTTTGGGGTCTGAATATTCCACTTAGCTCTTTCTCATACAACACTTTCTAGCCTCTTTTCTTTTCTTTTCAAACACTTGAGCCTTTTTGGCTTCTTTTCTTTTCCTTTTACATAGAGGCTAGACTTTCTTTTTCAAAACACAAAAGCTTTTCTTTCTTTACACAGCAGACCCCAAACCTCTTTCTTTTCTTTTCCAACCCCTGGTTCTCATCTCAAACTTTCTCTCTACCACTCAATGTTTCTCAAGAACTCTTCCTAGCCTATTCTAGACTCGTGATGTTGAGCTAGATCTACATGAGATCCTGCTCTTGTCGCCCTAAACCCAACACTTTCTGTCAAGTTTATTCAGAAAAAGGCCTCACATCTCTCACTATAGTGTTTCAGGCTTCAAGGAAGGTTTGGTTAAAGGCATGGAACTGTCTCAAAGTGTGAGAACAGCTATTTGAGCTAGCAAAGAGTGGTAAAAGGGATAAGAGAGCTCGAATATTTTGAGGGTACCCATGAGTTCACAATGACATGCACAAGCAATGATAATTAGATTGTCAAATTAAGGTTCTCACTTAGATAAGGCTGGACTATTCAAAGCTTGATTCACTCGATAAGTTCAAAACATGGATCAGTCTTGATTTCATTCTTGTTTACATGCAGCAAAGAACTATAAACTAGGGCAGTGAACCGAATTCTTAAAGTGATATTCTCTCAAGGAAAAACCTATCATTACTCCCTTGCATTGATGCAGCCTACATGAATATGCAACTAGACTCAATCCTAAATATGAGAATGCAACTACATGATCATTTTTTTGTGAAAATTTTTCAGATTTTTCAATTTTTTTTTTGGTTTTTTTTTTTTTATATGCACTTAGATGAGACTATATGAATGCATGCAAGAATGTGACTCAAGACTCAAAGTGTAAAATAAGAACAGAGAAAACATGATTAGTAAAAGATGAAACTCCTCCCCCACACTTAAATAACACAGTCCCTTGTGTTATAAAACCATGAGAAAGGAGTTAAAGCAAAGCAAACAAGTAAATTGCAAAAGGGTAAAAGAAGATCTACATGCATATGTACAGAGTTTTGAGTGTTTACCTCAATCGCTGAGGTCTGATCCCAGGTAGTGGGATGGGTTGGAGGTGGAACATGATGGAGTTGAGTATCTAGGTGGGCTGCTCTCAGGTGAGTCTGGTAGGAACGCTGTGGCCGGGTTGATCCAGTCTTCTTTTCCTGGTGGGAACACAAGGTCTTGAGCTGCTGAGCTTTCTCCCACTTCTTCTCTTGTATCTCGTTTGGGTGAGGTGGCTGGAGCTGTGAGTTTCTTCACCTTCTTCTTTAGTTGCCTAACACAGTCAACTAGCTTGTGGATCGTTTTTTCTTGCCATTTGCACCATTTCTGAAGGCTGTTAACTCTTGAATACAGCTTCTTTGTGTGATACTCAGGTTCACCCCAAAAGTAAGGATCAAAATGGTACCGGCCTGCTCCCATCCTTCTTTCAAAATCTCTTGGTTCCTCATTCTCACAACCGGCAGCCCTAGCTGTGCTCTGCTCTTCAACTGGCTCTTTACCCTTGGATCCTGCTGTCCTCTTGCATTTGCGAATTGGAGGGTCAATGGCTGGGTTGTAAAGCTGATCCTTTAGAACAATAAAGGAGACATTGTGCCTTTCTGTGAGAGTGGTGATGGCTGGGTGTGGCAACAGAACTTGGACCTTCTCATTTTGTAAAAGCTTGAAGCTGTACAAGAAGTTTTCACCATTGCTTTCTGTTAAAAACCCAACCTTGGTGATGGTAGCTTCATCAATGAACTCAGGCTTGACCTCAACATCATCAAAAGACAAAAACTCTTGCTTTCAGAATCTTTGTCACTAACCATCCATTGTGCAACTTAGTGAGCTTCTGCCTTTTACCCTCACTCCAAGCAATGTCTTTGTATATCAGCATATGGCGTGCCAAGAATGCACCACCAGTAGGGATGTAATGTGGGAGATGAAATTCTCTCTTGCTCTTCAAGTGACTGATGAGAAGATGTAGTAGACTCATACCCAGGTAGCTCCATATCAGCTAGATGCACCACACCATCATTGTGCTTGGTAAAGAACATTTGGCAAAGCACTTTGTGAGCATAGCGGATGGCTGGGTTTCTTATCCATGAACTCTTGCATCTTCCTCCCCTGAAGCTCCCAAAAGCAATTGTATCCCACAGGTCAGTAATCATGTGATCAGGGTATGTGAACTTCAATGTCTCATCTTGTGCAGGTCTTGAAAAGGCAAAGATCTCATCCAATTCCTTGAAGCTTACATGGTATTGTGTACCATTGATTGTGATCTCTATGTGCCCAAGACCATTTCCCTCCATGATCCTTTGATCTCTTGGGCCATATCCACAGACTTCAAGGGATGCAAGGAACTCTTGTGTTACTCCATCATGAGCCACATCTTTCATCTCAAAGAATCCACCAAATCCCATGTTGTTAAAAATGAGCTGAACCTTCAAGAAGCCCCATCTTTTTCAGCAGCTCCATATCAGGGAACTTGGTTTGCAACACCTTTACATTCTTGAACATAGCAAAGTAGTCATCAAAAGTTGGTTCTTTGTCCTCAGGTTCTGGTTTTGTCTTTGCTTTCTTAACCGGCTGCAATGCTACTTCAGGATCACTCTCTGTTTCTTCTTCATCCTCAGCCACAGCCACCTCTTTTCCCTTCCTTTGAACAACTTCAACCAGCGCCAGTTCTTTACCAGAATTTTTTGAAGTAGAAGCCTTGGTTTTCTTTGGTGCAGCCACATTCTTTGCTTTCTTTTCAGCTGGATTCTTTGGCTTCCTCTGTTTCTTCTGTTTCTTGAAAACTTTATGCCCAAAAGGCATAATCTGATCCTCTGAAGCTCCAGCTTTCTCTTTTTTCGATTTCTCCATGGCCGCTGTTCTTTTTGTTCCTCCCATCCTGCATTTTCTCAAACAGCTGTGAGCACCAAAGCAAGAGAACAACAAAAGTTTTCCAAAAATTCACTAAGTTCAGGGGTGGTACAGATCGATTTCACTAGAAGAGAATGTGTTTTTAGCTGGTTAAAAACTCAATAAACTCAAGGCAATGGCAAGAAGCAATGCACACAAAGAGTTCAGCTTGAAACACAATTTCTAAAAAAAAATCGAAATTCTTGATGAATTTAAAGAAATTTCTCAAAAATTCCAAGAACAGGTCATTCTCAAGCAAGATCCATGCATTTCCTACCCATTCTACTTGCACAACATTCACAAAATGATTCCAAGGTATCAATAGGCCTAATAAAATCGATTCCATGTGTTTCTTGTTCATGAACAATACATTAAGACATGGAAAAGGTGAGTTTTAACAGACTAAAATACCTTGGAATCTTCAAGTTTCGAGTGAAAAACGAATGTGAAGCAAGAAACTAGACAGGATTACGAGTTCAATGCAGTTGGAATTCCTCAATTTGGTTCAAGAACGAGAGAGATATGAGTGTTTAAAGTTCAAGAAATGGAGAGAAGAGGGCAAACTCGTGTGAAGAAGAAGACCAGGTGGGGAACAGCAGTAAAGGGCGCGTCCTTGACCGGTCAACGTCCATACGGTCAACGATTTTTCAAAAATTTTGCTGCGCCATCGTTGACCGTGGCACGTGACCGTGTCAAACTCCGACCATTTGTGCTTTCTTTGCCGCGGCCTGGAGCTTTCCGTGTCTTTTAACCGTGGCAATCCCCGAACAATTGCTCCTTTTCCAACCTGTGCCACGGCCAAGTGTTCTCCCCGTGGCAAACTCATCGTGGCAAGCACCGAACCTCGGTCGTTCATCTTTTTCTTTGCCACGGCCAGGTCCTTTTACCCGTGTCTTCTGACCGTGTCAAACCCCGAACCCTTGTCTTTCCAAACCTGTTTTGCCACGGCCAGCTTCAGTTCCGTGTCATCTGGCCGTGTCAAAACCCGAACCCAGGTTCCTTCATCTTTGTATTGCCACGGCCTGCTGCGGTCCCGTGTTCCTTGACCGTGGCAAACTCCGAATGGTTGCTTCTTTTGCCACGGCCACACCTAGGACCGTGATTCCTCTCTCATGGCTTAGCTTAAAAGCTTGTCACGCCTTGTTATCCGACCGTGGCTGGTGACCATGCTCAAAACCGGGCATAAGCTCTTGCCCATTCCTTCATTCCTTTTCATCTTGCATTCACTTCCCAAGGGTTCAAACTCAAACCTGTAACCTGTAGACACTAAACAAACCCATCAAAACATCCTAAAACATAAAAAAGAAAGAAATCAAAAGATTAAAAGCATATTTACAAAAGATAAGCTTGGGGTGTCTCCCAAGAGCACTTTGTTTGAAGTCTCTAAGTTTGACTTTGGAAACCTGTTTAACAGGCTGGTGGTGGATCAAGAAGGGGAACTGATGTAGCTTCCTCCTTCCTTTGTGAAACCAGATAGTGCTTGATCCTTTGGCCATTTACCATAAACTCTTGACCATTCTTGCCTTCTAACACAACAACTCCATATGGCCTGACTTCAAGAACCTTAAAGGGACCAGACCATCTAGACTTAAGTTTTCCAGGAAACAACTTAAGCCTAGAGTTGAACAGCAACACCAGATCACCATCCTTGAACTCCCTTTTCAGAATCTTTTGATCATGCAGAGCCTTGGTTTTCTCCTTATAGATCTTTGAGCTCTCAAAAGCCCCAAGCCTTATCTCTTCAAGTTCATGGAGTTGAATGATCCTTTCTCTTGAGCTGTCTTGATATCAAAGTTCAGCAACTTCACAGCCCACAAAGCCTTGTACTCCAGCTCAACAGGAAGGTGGCAGCTCTTCCCATATAGCAGATTGAAAGGTGATGTCCCAATTGGGGTTTTAAAGGAAGTTCTATAAGCCCACAATGCATCATCTAACCTCTTGCTCCAATCTTTTCTGCTTGAGCTAACAGTCCTCTCAAGAATGGCCTTGATCTGTCTATTAGATACTTCAACCTGGCCACTAGTTTGAGGATGATAAGGAGTAGCTACCTTGTGTTTCACTCCATGCTTTCTCAGCAATCCCTCCAAGGTCTTGTTCACAAAATGAGATCCTCCATTAGAGATGACAACCCTGGGTACTCAAATCTTGGGAACATAATGCTCTTGAACAACTTCACTATTACCTTGGAATCATTGGTAGGGGAAGCAATAGCCTCAACCCACTTGGACACATAGTCCACAGCCATAAGAATATACTGATTCCCATATGATGAAATGAAGGGCCCCATAAATTCAATTCCCCAGCAATCAAAGATCTCAACCTCAAGTATTGGGTTTTGAGGCATCTCACTCCTCTTTGAAATGTTCTCATGCCTCTGACAAGCATCACATGATGAAACAACTAGCTGAGCATCTTTGAACATTGTGGGCCACCAAAACCCACTCTGAAGAACCTTGGCCACAGTCTTGAATGCTCCCATGTGACCTCCAAAAGCTGAACCATGACACTCTTGCAACACAGGTTGCATCTCCTCCTCAGCAAGACACCTTCTATACAGCTGATCTTTGTTCAGGACATACAAGTAGGGCTCATCCCAATGGTATCTTTAGACATCTCTGAAGAACTTCTTCCTGTGGTAAGCATCAAGTTCAGGTGGTTCCACTCCACAAGCAAGAAAGTTCACAATATCAGCAAACCAGGACATTCTCTTTTCTTGGATGCTGTCCACTTCTTCAAACTCCAAATAAGAGTGGAGCATCATCAATGATTCCTCAGAAAGACTGTCATTAAGAGGGACTTCAGAGTCTACTCTCAACCTAGAGAGATGGTCTGCATCTCCATTCTCTATACCCTTTTTATCTTGTACTTCCATATCAAACTCTTGAAGTAGAAGGACCCATCTCAATAGTCTTGGCTTAGCATCCTTCTTGGTCATCAGATACCTGAGGGCTGCATGATCAGTATATACTTTTGATCCCACCAGGTAGCTTCTGAATTTATCAAAGGCAAAGACTATTGCCAACATTTCCTTCTCAGTGGTAGCATACTTCTCTTGGGCAGAGTCAAGTGTTTTACTGGCATAGTAGATGCCATGAAGCTTCTTATCTTTCCTCTGGCTAAGTACAGCCCTAACTGCAAAATCAGATGCATCTGTCATGACCTCAAAAAGAAGAAACCAGTCTGGGGCTTGGACAATTGGTGCACTGACTAATGCATCCTTGATCATCTTGAAGGCCTCTTCACACTCAGCATCAAAGATGAAATCAACTTCTTTACACAAGAGCCTTGTCAAGGGCCTGGCTATTCTTGAGAAGTCTTTGATAAATCTTCTGTAAAACCCTGCATGCCCAAGGAAACTCCTTATCCCTTTGACTGAGGTGGGAGTTTGCAGATTCACCATCACTTCCACCTTTGCTCTGCTAACCTCTATGCCCTTCTCAGATATCTTATGCCCAAGTACAATTCCTTCCTGCACCACGAAGTGGCATTTCTCCCAATTCAACACCAAATTATGCTGCTCACATCTCTCCAAGACCTGTGACAAATTAGAGAGACAATCCGAGAAGGAGGAGCCATAAACATTGAAGTCATCCATGAACACCTCCACCTTCTCTTCAATAATGTCAGAGAATATATGCATCATGCAACGCTGAAATGTGGCAGGGGCATTACAGAGACCAAAAGGCATTCGCCTGTATGCAAATGTGCCATAAGGGCATGTGAATGTTGTTTTCTCTTGATCTCTTGGATCTATTGGGATTTGAAAGAATCCAGAGTACCCATCGAGAAAACAAAAGAAGGGGTGGTTTGCGAGCCTCTCTAACATCTGATCAATGAAAGGCAAAGGAAAATGATCCTTCCTAGAGGCTGCATTGAGCTTTCTATAGTTTATACACATTCTGTGTCCAGTTACAGTCCTAGTAGCTATCAGCTCATCCTTCTCGTTTTTAACCACTGTGATACCACCCTTCTTGGGCACAACATGAACAGGAGATACCCATCTTGAGTCAGAGATTGGGTAAATTATCCCTGCCTCAAGAAGCTTGAGTATCTCCTTCTTAACCACCTCTTTAAGGTTTGGGTTAAGACGTCGTTGATGCTCAATAGAGGACATAGATTGGTCATCTAGGTGTATCCTGTGGGTGCAAATGTCAGGATAGAGCCCTCTAATATCAGCCAAAGAATATCCTGTGGCTCTCCTGAACTTTCTTATCTCACTAAGCAATGCACTCTCTTGATGCTCTAATAAGCTATCATTGATGATTACTGGATATGTGGAGTTTAAGCCCAAGAATGCATACCTGAGCCCTGTTGGTAGAGGCTTGAGCTCAACAGGGGGTACATCAGCTTCATTACAATCCTTGTCCAAGCTGCATTGGCTCATTTCTGCTCCTTTGATAGCCAAGATCTCAGACCCACTTTGTTCCAGTTCCAGAAACCTTGTCTCAGGACCAACTTCTCTAGCATTGTCCAAATACAGCTTATACCCTTCACTTTCTTCTGCTAAGAGCCCATGGTCCCTTTGTTCTTGAGTTAGAGCAGCTTGAAGAGGATCCTCAGTGTTCAGTTCCTCAAGCAACTCATCAGCCAACTGATCCATTGTCTCCACATAAAAGCATTGATCTTCAATGGTGGGTTTCTTCATCATCTCATTCACATCAAACTTGAGCTTCTCAGACCCAAGTTGAAGCTCTATTATCCCACCTCTCACGTCAATAATAGCTCCTGCAGTGGCCAGGAATGGCCTGCCCAAGATAAGAGGATCAACTGGTTCCTCATCCATTTCCAGCACAACAAAACCAGTTGGAACCTCAAAACCACCTATCTTGACAGGTAGATCTTCCAACATACCAACAGGCAATCTAACTGATCTATCTGCAAGGATAAGAGAGATCCGTTCAGGTTTGAAGACTCTAAAGCCCAGCTTCTTTGCTATGGAGAATGGCATCAAGCTGACTAATGCTCCTAGATCACAAAGGATTTCAGAGAATAGAAGAGGTCCAATGGCACAAGGCAATGTGAAACTCCCTGGATCAGTTAACTTTCTTGGAATGGACTTTTTCTGAATGATAGAACTGCATTCATGACTTAGTACCACCATGCCTTGAAGTTCTTTAGTCTTGTTCAGAATGGCATCCTTCAAAAACTTACCCATCTTTGGCATCATTAGGAATGCATCAATGAGAGGCATAGTGAGTGGTGTCTCATTGAGTGCCTTCTCAAATACAGCTCTTGCCTTGTCCACAAGTTGTTTCTTAAATCTCCCTGGAAATGGGAGCTTGGGTTGGTATGGAGGTGGTGGCACATATACCTTTTCTGGTTCAGGTTCCTTTGTTACCTCTTTACCTTTTTCTTGCCTTGGTTTATCAGCAACTTGATCATCTTTTAAGGCTACCTCCCCCTCAGTTTGATCATTGTCCTCAATGATCACATTGTTGTTCTCAATACCAGGTAACTCCTTTCCAATCCTCAGTGTAATGGCCTTAGCATATTCCTTGGGTTGGGTTCAGGTTTTCCAGGTAGGTGACCTTGGTTCCTTGAGCTTGAGGCCTGGTTCTGCTTCAGTTCCTTGATTTCCTGTTGCATGGCTGCATTCTGGCTTGCAATTATCTGTTGACCTTGAAGTAGTTGTTGTAGAATACCAACCATATCTGACCCCATCTGTGGCTGATGCTGAACCGGTGGTGGCTGAAACTGTTGTTGAACCGGCGCCTGCTGTTGGAACTGTGGTGGACCAAACCCTGGTGGTGCCTTTTGCTGCTGTGAACTGAAACCAGTACCCTGAAATGGTTGCTGTTGCTGACCAAAACCCTGATTCTGAGCAAACTGATTTTTGGGTTGGAATGACCCTTGAAAGTTGTTCTTGGGAACAAAGTTGTTTGGAGCTTGAGAATTCGGATAGACCTGGTCTTGTGGGTTAGCTACATTGGGATTCCTGTAAGAGAGGTTCTGATTTGCATTGCCATACTGATATCTCTGGAACCTGTGATTCCCAATGTAGTTAAGCTCCTCCTGGGTTAGGTCTTCTTCACTTATGTTCTCAAAGATCTGAGAAGGTTCCTCATACTCTCCTACAAAGTGCATTGGCTTTTGAGTGGTGAATTTCAACTTGTCCAATTCACTTCTCAACTCCTTAACTTCTCTGCTGAGCCTCTGTTCTGAGCTTGAACCTTCATATCTATTTGATCTGTCATAGTCTTCTCCATAAGTGTCATTGCTCATTGCTAAGTTCTCCACTAGCTCTAAAGCAGCATGTATCTCCTTTTCCAGAAAGTTCCCATTGGAAGTAGTATCCAGTTGGTTTCTAATCTTGGGAAGAGCTCATCTATATAGTGTGCTGAGAAGGGAAGCCTCACTAAACCCATGGTGTGGGCATTGGTTGGTGTAGCTCCTGAATCTCTCATATGCTTCACCAAAACTCTCATTGTTGTGCTGAGTGAAGCTAGAGATTTGATTCCTTAGTTTAGCAGTTCTGGAGGTGGAGAAGAACTTAAATAGGAAGGCTTGCTTGCATTGCTCCCAGGTTTGAATGGAGCCTCTTCGAAGATTCTTCTCCCATTGGTGAGCTTTGTCACCAAGACTGAAGGGAAATAATCTTAGCTTGAAGCTGTCCTCAGAAACTCCTTTTATCTTTGTCAGGTCACACACTTTATCAAATTGATCCAAGTGTTCCAAGGGATCTTCCATTGCTAATCCATGGAACTTTGAGTTCTGGACCATATTTAACAAGGATGCCTTCACTTCAAAGCTGTTGTTTTGCACAGGTGGTGCCTGAATTCCAGCTCCATACTGATGAGCATTTGCCCTGTCATTCTTTCCAACATAGACCTGTGGCTGCTCATATCTCCTTTTCTGGTGTTGGAAGGGCTGATGTTGGTGGTGCACCTGTTGTCTTTGCTGTGCATTGGCCTGATGCCTCTGCTGATGAGCTGGAGCTTGTCCCTGGTGGACATAAGCTTGCTGTTGATGCACCTGTTCCTGATGAACATTACCCTGATGTAACCCTTGACCAACTCCATTACCAGCTCCATTACCCTGAGTCTGTTGCTCTTGAACCGATTGCTCTATGTCCACCACATGCTCTCTTTGGTCTTCCATATCAGTCTGATCAATCTGTCTGCCACGCCTGTCCCTTCTCCTCCTTGGTACCAAAAGATTAATGTTGTCATTGAGAGGGAAAGGTGGACCACAGCTTCTTGATCTGGACCTGGTGTTCATGCACCTGAAATCACAAACAGAACTTGAAAGAAATTAGAAAACACAAAAGAAAATGCTTGATCTCAAGAAATGACACAATCTCAATGCTATCACACTTTGGCAATCAACACCTTGCCACGCCCAACATGACACGGTCCAGATCAAGAACGTGGCAATCCAAGAAGTTCATCACCCAAACCCAGAAAAGAAGAGACACGGCCACTAGACATGGTGTAAATCAAGCCATGGCAACCTTGATCATGAAGAATCTGTCCAAGAACTTTGACACTATCAGTTTGCCACGGTCTGGCCAAGCATCATCTGACCGTGGCAAACCATACCACTATCCAACTGAGCCGGGTCAATACCCAGTTTGTCCTGGGCACACCCGGTCCATTAGCACTTAGTATATATAGCTTTTTGGAAAAAAATCCTAAACATCTCATCTTCTATCTTAGTTTCTCTCTAATTTTGTTTCCTTTTTAGTGTAAAAACGTTTTTGATTAAGAGATATCTGAAGGATTACATCATTCTAAGCTGTTTCTTATCAATTACTCATCTCATCTAAACTCCTAATCATGATTAACACCACTTCTTGCAAGGGAAATGGTGTGTTAATCATGATTAGTGAGTAGTCATCTTTTAGGCTTCTAGGTGTGTAGATTAGGGTGCTTAGATGATCGGTTTATGATGTTTAGGTTCTAGATTCTCATTTCCTTTCCTTAGTTAGCTGCTCTTAATGCTAGATCTTTTCACATCACTCTGATCTAGACCTTAGTCATTTCTCTACCCACAAGGTGTTTGATGAAATGTCTGAATGAGCTAAGCTAAGGGTTTATGCCTTTTACATCATGGGAATGATTTGTTAAATGCATGAATGACATATTAGAACTGTTTCTTAATGTTCACTGATTCATATTTCACAAATGATGATTTGGTTTGAAAGTGGATTAGTGTAGAGATTAATGCCTTCATGAGAAGATTAGTCTAGATTTGAGTTCTAAGTTAATTGGTTTTGAGATCATGTGATTGCTTATTGCTGCTTTCTAGTAGACTTGGTAAAAAGTGTTGGGTTTAGAGCGACAAAGATAGTGCTCCATGTAGATACTAGTCCTATGTGTACGTGGAGAGCCGCTCGGATAAGGAACTGACTCGGACCTTCAAATTCTCCATGAGTCTTAGCAAGGGAAACACAAGGTAATGGGACCCATCGAGCTCATATTCGAACAGAACCTAGTCCAGCTCCTCCCGGACTTGAAAGTCCTAAGCCTCAGATGCACTTCCATTAACCGAGATGCCCTCATAAAATCTTGGATGAACTGAAAACCCTCGAGGTTCTCAATATTTCTCATTCTTACCTCGTGGTCCAGAAGCTGAATAAGGATAAGAAGAAGCTCATTTTGAGGTTGACGATGTGATAATGGACAAGGTCTCGAAGCTGAGGCGGTTTTTGACTTGTATGAAGCACGAGACTTGTGTCATGTGTCAGAGGACAGAGAGAGACGAATTCGTCTATGAGGTTGTAACATCCCAAACCCAGCCCAATTAGAGGAGGCCCAGCAAATCCAGGCCCACTCCAGAAACCCTAATATAAATAGGGAATTAGGAGTTAATGAGCCTCATTTTGCCTCTAATTGCCCTAGCCCCCAAAGAAAAGAAAGTGTGAGAGAGAAGGAGAAGCTGCACGCCGCCGCCGCCGCCGCCAGAGAAGGGTGCCGCCGCCGCCACTTGCCGAGAGAAGAAGGAGCACTCGCCTGCCTCCACCTTCTCAGAAGCTGCTTGATTCTTTTGCCTCTTCTAGTTCTCCTTAATCTCAGATCTGCTTTTAGGCCAAGGTGAGGATTAGATCTAGGTCTTTCTTCTTATCCCTTTATCTTCTTCTGGTGTGTTGAGTCTAGATCTGGTGGGACAGGTCTGTCTTCTTGTGCATCTAGGCAGATCCATATATATATATATATATATATATAACTAATAAGATCTAGGATCTCATTAGAGGAAGAACCAGCATGATTGATTGATAACCCTGTTGATTGGTTAGTGATTGGTAGAAGTCCTAAAGGTCATAGTCTGTTTCCGGTATAGTGATGTGCCGAATGCAGGCTTGTTTGCTGGGTTATGTGCCGTCTGTGTGACCGTGGCAATAATCCATTCATCCGGTGGAGTGATGACCCACAGGGCTGTCCATGTGGCATGCCGGGATTGGACTGTCTGTGTGACAGGGTCTCTGTCTGTGTGACAGGGTGACTGTCCGTGTGACAGGGTGAGATGTCGACCTGTGTCTGAGTGATAAGGTGGTTTGGCCTATTGAGAGGCGGGATCGGAGACATCACTGCTTGTTAGTTGCTTGTGCACTTGTAGAGTGCTTGCTTGGTTTCATTAGATTTATTCTTAATATGTTGGTGGAAATAAATGAATAAGGCGGGAGCCTGGTTTGGTTCTCACTGAGTAATTCTCCCAAATTACTCACCCCTCTCTCTCTAAATTCCGATATGCAGGTGATTGTGATTGTGAGTGTGATTGTGATGATGTCTGGGAAGAACTAGACGAGTAATTCTAGTGTGGTGTGCCTTCAGAAATGGAGGAAGTTTTATTGTTTTTTATTAAGAATTATTTCACCTTTCTCTTTAAGACAATGTTTCTATTTATTTCGGATTTAATAAGTTATTTCATTTCTATTGTAAGACTTGGATTTGGGTTTGGATTTGAATAAAGAACAACTGGTTATTTGGGATTGGTTTGGTTTAGGTTAGTTAATATCCCGGTTTATTCTGATTTCCTTCGGAACCAGGAATCGGGGTGTTACAATTTGGTATCAGAGCATGGTTCGAACTAGGTGTTAAGAGAGCTAAGTCTAGAATAGTGGGAATGGGATTCGGATTTCAAAAAAAAAAAAGGGGGTTTACAAAGTTTTTAAAAGTTTTCAATTTTTCTAAGTTCAAAGATTTTCCAAATATTTTCAAAGAAAGAAAACCACCACCTAGACTAGTCTCTCTAGTTTTGTTGTTCTTTTCTTTTGCAGGAAGTTAGTCTTTACGGGACCAGGCTAACTTATCTGTCTCTATGTCTTGTCAGATGCCTCCGAGGGCAAAGAATGTGCGCACCAGATCCCAAGCTCGTCGTTCAGGTGGTGCTGATGAGGCCTCGGGCACATCAGGAAGTGTTGCCCCAGTGCCCCCAGCTCATGTGGATCAGCAGGGAGAGAACCTTGCGGGAGGTGTGCCTGTTCAAGTGCCTCCAGCAGCGGAAGCAGCTCATGCTGCAGTCCTGGAGGAGTTGCGCCGTTATCGAGAGATGTATGGCCACTTGAACCCTGGAGTGGGAGTGAATGCTCAGCAGGAGCAGCAGAATGTGCAGCCGCCAGTGTTTGAGCCGCCGCCTGTGGTAGTGCCGCCAGTGTTTGTTCAGCAGCAGTATGTGCCTCCACCGCCTCTTGCGCCTGTCAATGTGTTTGGACTGACCTATTATCAGGCCATGAAACATTTGAAGGATATGGGAATGGAAGCCTTTGGCGGGAGGTTGATAACACCGTATTTTGACCACTTTTATGGATCGTTTTAAAATACTTTTTCTATGTTTTTAATTGCTTTTAAGTACTTTTATTACGTTTTTATAGTATTTGTAGTTCCAAGACTCTTTTCAGGTAACTTAGGGAAAAGCTTAACAAAATGGATAGAAAACCAGATTTCAGCTCAGAGTCAAACCGTCAGAAGTTCACCCTTGATTGAAGGCCTTCTCACCGTCTTATCCAGCTCAAATTTGGAGACCTTAAAGATGGAAGTATCAGCTTTCCAGTGTACTTTACAGCTTGGCAATCCAACGGTTCAATCAAAAGATACGCGAAGAGCAAGATGTCCCGTAAACCAGCCGGCAAGCAATTCCACCCACGGTCAAACACTCATTCCCCGCGGTCAGGAGTATCCCGACCGCGGCAAACCATACATTCCCCGCGGTCACAGCACTCCCGACCGCGGCCATCAACCTCCGAGCCCAAAAAGCCCATTTCTGAAGCCCACATTTGGAGAAACCCTAAGTGACGTCCAGAGAGGTCTTGAGCACTATAAATACATGTCTTAGGAACCCTAAACAAAAGACACCATAGAGAACCGAATTATTACTTCATACTTTTATTGTTTTTGCTTTAGCTTTTAGGGAGAGAGAGATTTGTTCTCTTGAACCCTTGTTCTTTCTTTTTCAATTTCGGTTTCTACCCTACTTCTTAATATTATGTCTTTGATTTCGTTCATTATGTCTGAGTAGTTTTATTGTTGGGATTAATATGTTCGATGAGGATTCCATGAGCTTTTGAGCCGAATCTTAGAACTTTTTCTTCTGAATTCGTTTTTACTGCATGAGAGTAACGTCATGAACTACAATCTGATCCAGATGCTTGGTGACACGAAAGTGTTCATCAGGTATCAGATCTAGTTTGGGAGAGCAAAACAAACATAGGGGTGGAAACCTACCTATGGGCGATTTGTGAATTAAGACGAGTCTTAAACATAATGCATCTCTTCTCTTCCAGGGCCAGAGTGGAAACCTACTGGTCAAGGTTGAGAGAGATAGTTGTCTATGATCACGACAGTGGCGTATTCATACGTCCGTGACTTCAGTTCGAAAAGTTTAAGCTAAGATCTTACAAAATTTCCTCTCTAGCAATGTTTTGAATCGTTCGTACCCCTGAGAAAACTTCCCTGAAGCCCAACGCTTTCTTTTCCATTGATTTACACCAATTTTCTTTAAAGCTTTAGTTCAATATTGTCTTTCCTTTTTAGTTCATTTTCATTTAAGCATTAGAATATCCGTTTTTATCATTTTTAGTTATTTTCGTTAAGTTTAGTTATTACGTCATTTAATTTCCGTATTCTCTTTTAATATTTCGTTTTTACATTTTAAACACACTATCAAACCCCCACTAAACCGTTTTTGTTCTAGACTTCCTTACTTTAACTTATTTCAAAGGCTTTTTGCAGGAAAAGATCCTCCTTCCATGTGGATTCGATCCCTAAGTAATACAATCGATCAGCTGTGCACTTGCGGCTATTGATTTAAATTAGGGTAAAACTTGACAACCCTCGACACCACCACATCAAGTTCACATCAAGTTTTTGGCGCCGTTGTCGGGGAAGGCACGCGTTTTCTTTTCTGCAAAACCCCGAGAAAGGTTAGTAAATCGATTCTAGAACCCCCTTTTCTGCAACTTTCCATTTTTCGGTTATTTTGTTTCCATTTCAGAAGATATGGATCCTATAAATCAAAATAAACAAAATGAGGAAGGTTTCTATAACACTCCTCAAGCCACCAGACGCAGAGAGAAGCATCTACGCGATCTCTACGAAGAAATTCAACCCGAAGACTACAGAACGTTCCAGAAGGAGCCCTACGCACCTCAAATGGCAAACCCTAGATACTCTATGTATCGCCTACCTCACCAAGTTCTCCAGCAAGATGAGAACGTCCAGCTCAGCAACAGACTGAGTCAGCTCTAAGGCGTGATCAGACAGTTCATAGAAGCTCAAGCAACCGCTACAACTGCTCTAAACGAAAGGATTGATGGGATATCGAAACTTTTCAATGAAAAAATCGATAACCTAGCCTCACAAGTCAATTCAATAGAAGAACGTGCAACCAAGGATGCAGCTATGATTGCTAACAGGTTCAACAACATGGAGGAAGAGCAAGCAAAGCACAACTATGAGCTTCGCAACACCAAAAACAAAGTCATGGACCTGGATTTCAAGCTTGATGACGTGGACAAATCCCTAAACGAAGCTAAGAACGAGTCTTATGACTTTACAGTCAAAGTTTCAGAGAAGGTGTACAAAGTCATCGACAAAACCGAAGAGCTTGACTCAACCATGGACAAAGTAGTCTATGCTCTTGATGAAGTTGAAGAAAAGGTTGAGGAGATCATGCAAGGACTTGGAAAGCAGATTCCAGCAACCAAAACTAAAGACTCAAGTCCAGAGAGGAAGTACATCAAGCCAGAAGACCCAGGAGACCACCCAGGAGGCAAAGGAGGAAGCAACAGCAGCAGAGCAGCTCGGAGACAAACTCCCGCGGTCGCGTTGGCTCCGACCGCGGCCAACAGGCGCTCCCCCGCGGTCGTGATGGGTCTGCCCGCGGCCCATGGTCGCTTCCCCGCGGTCGCGTCACCTGCAGTCAAGGCCAACCATAAAAACGTTCCAAAACAGCCCCGTTCAGCTCATACAAGCATCTGTACGTCTGGTACACATCCTGGGATAACTAAACCACTTCAACAACAACTGGTTTGCTCCATAAGCACCCAAAGATCTGAAGAAGAGGACAAGTCATGGCCTTGCAACATGGCTTTGTCTTGTGAAGATGAGTATGAAGAGCAATACTCTGAAGATGAGGAGTATGGATTGTTTGTAGAAGATCCAAACGCAGGATATTCCTCAGAAGATGGTCAGGAGAAATTCAATAGATCACCAACAACATCAGTAGAGAGAAGCTAATGGAGTTCAACAAGGTAGTCAGGTCATTCCCTGCTCATTTAAGCTTTGATGAAATCTGGAAACTTGATCGTTTGCAAGTCTTTTTCAGGTACTGCAAGTAGTCTAAAGAGGATATTCATAGATACTTTATGAGAGCTCGATACATGACAACACCAGAAGCAGCTGTCTATGCGATTCACCTCAAAAATCCGGAAGACTGCAGCCACTACACCAACAAAATCAGCAAGGAAAAGCTCGACGAATTTAATGATGTGGTTCGAAATTTACCTGAAGGAATCACGTTTGCCAAAGCTTGCAAGGACTTCATGATAGTCCACTACTTCTGTGAGAGCAAAGAATCAATCACTGAGATAGAAGACTTGTTCAATCATGCCAGAAGAGGTAAACCTGTTCGAACACTTCAAAAAATAGAAGGTATAGGTCAGTTTCTTATCTCTTGTTCTATTAGAGGAGAAATGTTTAAAAACGTGCTATGTGATTCAGGAGCTTGTCTTAACATGATGTCCAAGGCAATTGCTTTGAGACTTGGTCTTAGACACCTGCGCAGGACTAGAGCAAAGATTAGTCTAGCTGATGATTCAAATGCAACACCTCAAGGAATAACTCATGAAATTCCTTTGAGAATAGGAGATTGCATAGTGCTTGTCGACTTCTACATTGTCGAGACAAGAGACGCAACATATCCAGTGATTCTCGGATGGTCTTTTCTAGCAACTTCTGGAGCTATAATGGACTGGCCAAACCGGAGGATTTCATTTGCTAATATCGACAAAGATGTCTTCACAGAAGCTGTCCCATACAACAGCAAAGCAGAAAAACGTTCTGCAGCAGAAGAGTTTGAAGAAGAACTTTGGAGTGACGAAGAACCTGCTAAGCAAAGCAGGGAGATGTCGAAAAAGACTTGTCTCAGGACAAGGTCTTCTTCATTGGAATAAGTCACGTCCAACACCAAAAGTCGAGCTAAACGACTTAAAACAGAAGCGCTTAATGGGAGGCAACCCATTTAGGTATTGTTTTCTTTAGGATTTTTCTTTTTTTTTCTTTTGATCTTTTTCTTTTTCTTAGTTTCAGGTGTTTCTTATAAAACAAAAAAGCCAAAAAAATCAAAAAATCCCGAAAAGACCAAAAAGAAGGATGGTACCTGACTGCTCGGCCCAGCAGGAACCAATGAGAAGCAGGAAGAGGCCGCAAAATAAGCCCCCGCGGTCGCAAGTGTTCGGACCGCGGGAAACACATGTTCGACTGCGGTCGCGTAGTCCTGACCGCGGCCAAGCACTTGGTTGCCGCGGTCGTATGACCCCTGACCGCGGCACTTGGTCGTTGACATCAAACCCGACCCCAAACCACCCCTTTCACCTCATTTCACCTCACCAATCACCCTCCACCTCATTCATCACCTTCCACCACCTTCATCACCACCTAATCACCTTCCCAAACCTCTTCGAATGAATCCGGTTCATCTCCACCAGCATCCCGGATCCAGGTAAGTTCTTTTTGTCCTTACCAATTCGATTATTTATGCATTTTTCTCATCCAGTCTCGACTTGTTTCACACTGAGGACAGTGTGATTTAAGTCTGGGGGAGGATTTCATCCCTTTCTAACCACTTTTCTTTCATGAGTCTTGCATTATCTACAGTTTTTGCATTTTCCTTAAAGTTTTTCAAAATCGGTTTTCAAAACAAAATACGTTTTAAAGGGAATGGTGAACATGAATCAATGATAGTTGACTGTGTGCTTTAGACTGTTCCTAGTGACATGCTCATTCATGATTTAGGACTAGACTAGGCGGTAGCTAAGCACATTTGAAACGAAGTACCCCTGAGGAATTTGAATGATTTCGATTTAGATGAAGGGATACACTAGCTCTGTTTTATTTGGACTTAATTTGGACTTAATTTTCTCATTGAAGCATTAGACCAGGGAAACGAATCATACATTCAGGACTCTTTTATCCTTTTACCACTCTCTGTTGATCCTGAATGGCTAGTTCATCTTTAGCTAGTTCCCCACCTTAACCAATCCTCTTTCAAACCACATGCACTCTTGTTTTCTATTGTCTTATATGCAGATAAGTGCAAAAACGTTAGAGAGAAAGAGGAACGACGCAGTTTTCAGTCACCAAGGACAGAGACCAGCGATTTGCCGGAAGAGTTCCCGGAAGGATTCAACACAAGAGGAAGCTCAGTTTGCCTTAGAAAAATCTCAAATTTTGGTACAATCTCGTCCTCTAGTCTCTCTCTTTAAAAGGCAATTCCTTTTCAAAAAAAAAAAAAACCGAAAATAAGAAAAGAAAGGAAATAAAAGCCTTAGAGAGTCTAGAGAGGTCGAATTTTAAGTCCCAAGGCAACTGGAGTTTGATTTTATGGAGTTTTTGAGATTGTTTTCTGATTCCCGGAAAGAATCTAAGTCTGGGGGAACAGCTGTTTACAACAAAGGATGAAGGATTATGCAACAACATTTGGCAAGAAGAAGTAACTGAAAACTGTGGTCATCAACAGGTCCTTATCTCTCTTGCGGTTTTGCATATTATTTTCCATCCTCCAGATCTTCAGGTAACCCGAAACACTTTAACTCTACCACTTAAATATCCCTTTAATGCCAAACGCCGTCTACCCTGGATGATGTCTTTAATGAGAACTCACTATTGAACTTAATGAATGTAGAGAGCTAGTTGACTGAAATCAAGAATTATATTGTTTAAGTTTTGCATGACGGAAAAAGTGGACTAGTATCTCTTGTGCATTGGTGAGAATTTTCTAGACTAAGTTGTGGATTGATGCACTATATATCTTTGGTCCTAGTTTAGGAGTTCATGTCTATGAGATTTGTGCATTCCCTATTTTTGTTTTCACTTAACCAGTTTAGGCTTTTGCTTTGTTTGAGGACAAACAAAGGTTTAAGTCTGGGGAATTGATAACACCGTATTTTGACCATTTTTATGGATCGTTTTGAAATACTTTTTCTATGTTTTTAATTGCTTTTAAGTACTTTTATTACGTTTTTCTAGTATTTATAGTTCCAAGACTCTTTTCAGGTAACTTAGGGAAAAACTTAACAAAATGGATAGATAAGCAAATTTCAGCTCAGAGTCAAACCGTCAGAAGTTCACCCTTGATTGAAGGTCTTCTCACCGTCTGATCCAGCTCAAATTTGGAGACCTTAAAGATGGAAGTATCAGCTTTCCAGTGCACTTTACAGCTTGGCAATCTAACAGTTCAATCAAAAGATACGCGAAGAGCAAGATGTCCCGTAAACCAACCGGAAAGCACTTCCATCCGCGGCCAAACACTCATTCCCCGCGGTCAGGAGCATCCCGACCGCGGCAAACCATACATTCCCCGCGGTCACAGCACTCCCGACCGCGGCCATCAACCTCCGAGCCCAAAAAGCCCATTTCTGAAGCCCACATTTGGAGAAACCCTAAGTGACGTCCAGAGAGGTCTTGAGCACTATAAATACATGTCTTAGGAACCCTAAACAAAAGACACCATAGAGAACCGAATTATTACTTCATACTTTTATTGTTTTTGCTTTAGCTTTTAGGGAGAGAGAGATTTGTTCTCTTGAACCCTTGTTCTTTCTTTTTCAATTTCGGTTTCTATCCTACTTCTTAATATTATGTCTTTGATTTCGTTCATTATGCCTGAGTAGTTTTATTGTTGGGATTAAGGGATTTATATGTTCGATGAGGATTCCATGAGCTTTTGAGCCGAATCTTAGAACTTTTTCTTCTGAATTCGTTTTTACTGCATGAGAGTAGCGTCATGAACTATAATCTGATCCAGATGCTTGGTGACACGAAAGTGTTCATCAGGTATCAGATCTAGTTTGGGAGAGCAAAACAAACATAGGAGTGGAAACCTACCTATGGGCGATTTGTGAATTAGGACGAGTCTTAAACATAATGCATCTCTTCTCTTCCAGGGCCAGAGTGGAAACCTACTGGTCAGGGTTGAGAGAGATAGTTGTCTATGATCACGACAGTGGCGTATTCATACGTCCGTGACTCCAGTTCAAAAAGTTTAAGCTAAGATCTTACAAAATTTCCTCTCTAGCAATGTTTTGAATCGTTCGTACCCCTGAGAAAACTTCCCTGAAGCCCAACGCTTTCTTTTCCATTGATTTACACCGATTTTCTTTAAAGCTTTAGTTCAATATTGTCTTTCCTTTTTAGTTCATTTTTATTTAAGCATTAGAATATCCGTTTTTATCATTTTTAGTTATTTTCGTTAAGTTTAGTTATTACGTCATTTAATTTCCGTATTCTCTTTTAATATTTTGTTTTTACATTTTAAACACAATACCAAACCCCCCCACTAAACCGTTTTTGTTCTAGACTTCCTTACTTTAACTTATTTCAAAGGCTTTTTGCAGGAAAAGATCCTCCTTCCATGTGGATTCGATCCCTAAGTACTACAATCGATCAGTTGTGCACTTGCGGCTATTGATTTAAATTAGAGTAAAACTTGACAACCCTCGACACCACCACATCAAGTTCACATCAGAGGTCTGACCCAGTGTCTGCGGATAACTGGAGGAAGAGGTTGGAGAGGAATTTTGAAGCAATGAGATGTCCGGAGGGATACCGGAAGGATCTAGCTGTTCAGTACCTGAAGGAAGAGGCGCTGATATGGTGGGATGGTGTGGTCGAAGCGACTCAAGGTCGTTATGAGCTGACCTACCGGGAATTTAAGGAAGCCTTTGCTAAGGAGTATTTCCCACCTGAAGATTTGGATCAGATGGAGAGTGCTTTTGAGGACATGCGTCAGGCGCACCGTACTGTGAGAGAGTACAAGGAGGAGTTCGATCGGTTGAGGAGGTTCTCCAGGAAGCAGTTCACGCAGGCAGATTTGGTTCGTCAGTTCATGAAGGGCTTGAAGTTGGAGCTGAGGAGCAGGTGTTCTCTTAGGAGATATGACACCTTGGTGGAGCTTGTGGAGACAGCTGCCATCCAAGAGACCTCGCTTGAGGAGCTAAGGAGAGTCAGGCAGGGCTCGTCCCGTCCAAACCGTGCTCAGGAAGGGCCGAAAAGGACTTGGGACACTATGGCAGCTCCAGGGGTTGGACTGCCTATGTGCCAGAGGTGTGGAAGGAGGCACCCAAGAAGGTGTGGCGCCCACAAATGTTTTGGCTGTGGTAGTGTTGGCCACCATGAGAAGGATTGCGCAGTCGCAGGGACTAACCGGTGCTACTATTGTGGGAAGAGTGGCCATCAGAGGAGGGATCGTCCGGGGAATGCGAATCCTCAGCAAGGAGTGGGAGCATTGCCAGGACCACCAGCTAAGAGGCAAGCTGTGGAATCTCGTGTTTTCACCATCGGAGATCCCGAAGGAGCAGCACCGATCGCTGTTTAGTAATGTTTTGTGATATTCTATATTTTTGCTTGTGAATAGGAATGTAGAATGGAAATGCATGACTAGATATAAGTAATCATGTAGGATCGGTCTCAGTAGGGGGCGCGATGGCATATACACTGTTCGACACAGGTGCCACACATAGTTTTGTGAGCCCGAGGTTGACCCAGTGTTGGACCTTCTCCGGAAAGTTCACCCCCAGGTTGAAAGCAGTGGAAACTGCTGGAAGTAAGCAGGTGGAGACCATTGGAATCCATAAATAAGTGTTTATCTTGTTGGAAGGAGCAGATTTTCCTTGGACTCTAGTGGAAATGAAGTTGGGCCACTATGATGTTATCCTTGGAATGGACTGGCTGAAGCATTATGAAGTTGTCCTGAATTGCCGGAAGTCGAGGGCCTATATTCCGCATCGAGGAGGTCGGGTTGTCTTTCAAGGAGTAAAGACCGACACAGGAGTGCCAGTCATTTCGATGATTCATGCCGAGAATCTTATAGAGGAAGGATGTGAAGCCTTCTTGGCAACAGTCTCTATGGTAGGAGAGGGAGCACCTAAGAGCCTTGAGGAGATACTAGTGGTAAATGAATACGCGGACGTATTCCAACCATTGACTGGACCTCCGCCAAGAAGAGGAGTTGACTTCACTATCGAATTAGAACCAGGAACAGCCCCTGTTTCGAAGGTTCCATATCGATTGGCACCAGCAGAGATGGCTGAGCTAAAGAAGCAGTTAGAGGACTTGACGGATAAAGGATTTATTCGGCCAAGCAGCTCGCCATGGGGAGCGCCCGTGCTATTTGTAAAGAAGAAAGATGGAAGCTTTCGACTTTGCATTGATTATAGAGGGCTGAATAAGGTGACCATCAAGAATAAGTATCCCTTGCCAAGGATTGATGAGTTGTTGGACCAGTTAGAAGGAGCTTCATGGTTCTCTAAGATTGATTTGGCGTCAGGCTATCACCAGATTCGGATAGCAGAGGAGGCCATTAGTAAGACAGCATTCCGAACTCGATATGGTCATTATGAGTTTGTGGTAATGTTGTTTGGATTGACTAATGCGCCTGCAGTTTTCATGAAGTTGATGAATGACCTTTTTCGGGAGCACTTGGATAAGTGTGTGATTGTCTTTACTGATGATATCCTGGTCTATTCAAGGTCGGAGAGGGAGCATGAATGGCATTTGGGAATGATTCTGCAGAAGTTAAGGGATCAGCAGCTTTTTGCGAAGTTAAGCAAGTGTAGCTTCTGGCAGAGGAAGATGGGCTTCCTTGGGCATATTGTCTCAGAAGAGGGAGTAGCAGTGGATCCTGGAAAGATCTCTGCAGTGACAGAGTGGCCTGTACCTAAAAGTGTTACTGAGGTCCGTAGCTTTCTGGGTCTGGCTGGATATTATCGCAAGTTTGTGCCTAATTTCTCCCGTATTGCCAAACCTCTCACCAGCTTGACGGAGAAGAATGTTAAGTTTGAGTGGACGGATAAGAGATCTCAGAGTTTTGAGGAGTTGAAGCAGAAACTCACAGAGACTCCGATATTGGTACTTCCAAGGTCAGGAATACCATATGATGTATACACCGATGCCTCTGGATCCGGGCTAGGATGTGTGCTGATGCAGGAGAAGAAGGTCGTAGCCTATGCATCTAGACAGCTTCGGAAGCATGAAGTGAATTATCCGACTCATGATTTAGAGTTAGCAGCAGTAGTCTTTGCTCTGAAGATTTGGCGTGCTTACTTGTATGGGGAAAAGGTGCACATATATACTGATCATCAGAGTTTAAAGCATGTGTTCACTCAGGATGATTTGAACCTGAGGCAGAGGAGGTGGATAGAATTATTGGCTGATTATGATTTGGAAATTTCCTACAATCCGGGAAAAGCCAACCAGGTGGCAGATGCCTTGAGTAGAAGGAGAAATGCGGTTTCTGAGGCTAAGGAAACGCAGGAGCTGATAGCGACTTTGGCGAATTTGAGTTTGTGTGTCGCTGAAGTAGAGGATGATGCCGCAGGTTTGGAAGCATTGGATAATGCTGACCTGTTAATGAGGATTCGTCAGGAGCAAGTGCATGATTTGTCCCTTAAGGAGATTTTTGAAAAGCAAGTGGTTGGGTACCACAAAGCAGACAATGGGACTTACATGTATAGGAATTGAGTCTGTGTTCCCATGAATGATGAGCTAAGGAGGGAAGTGTTAAGTCAGGCTCATCAGTCGAAGTTTTCTATACATCCAGGGAACACCAAGATGTATCGGGATCTGAAACGCTACTACCATTGGTCTGGTATGAAGCGTAATATTTCTGCTTGGATATCTCAGTGTGCTACGTGTCAGCAAGTGAAAGCAGAGCAGATGGCACCAAGTGGACTTCTCCAGAACTTACCATTACCAGAATGGAAATGGGATATGGTAACTATGGATTTTGTGACGGGGTTGCCCAGGACACTAAGTAAGAAGAATGCGATTTGGGTAATCGTAGACCGTCTTACTAAGTCAGCTCACTTTTTGCCAATTAAAAATACGGATGGAGCGGAGCAGTTGGCGCAGAAGTATATTGATGTTATTGTGAGGTTGCATGGAGTCCCAGTGAGCATAGTGTCGGATCGGGATCCAAAGTTTACAGCTAGTTTCTGGCAAGCTTTCCAGAAAGTATTGGGAACAAAGGTTCATCTCAGCACAGCATACCACCCTCAGACAGATGGCCAATCGGAGAGGACGATTAGGACCCTGGAGGATCTGTTGAGAGCGTGTGTCTTAGATTGGGAAGGAAGTTGGGAGAAGCATTTGCCTTTGGCGGAATTTGCTTATAATAACAGTTATCATAGTAGCATTGGGATGGCACCATATGAGGCTCTATATGGTCGGCCTTGTCGCACACCTCTGTGCTGGACCGAAGTAGAAGAAATGAGAGTGCTAGAGCCAGAACTTCTTGAGGAGGCGTCTAAGCAAGTGGAAATGCTTAAGACAAGGTTGAAAGAAGCTCATGATCGCCAGAAGAGCTATGCAGATCAGCGAAGGCAGGAGTTGTCTTTTGAAGTTGGTGATTTGGTGTATCTGAAGTTGAGGACTTTCAGAGGGAATGATAAGCATCGGCTGACGAAGAAGCTTAAGCCTAGTTACATGGGACTGTACCCTATCCTGGAGAGGATTGGAGAAGTGGCTTATCGCTTAGAGTTGCCCAAAGAATTAGCTGAGTTCCATGATGTGTTTCATATTTCTCTTCTGAGGAAAGTTGTGAGGGAGCCAGAGCTCATTTTGCCCCAGCCGCCAGCAGATGTAAGGAAGGACTTCTCAGCAGCATATCAGCCTGTGGCAGTGTTGGAATTTCAGGAAAAGGGGTTGAATGGCAAGAGGAAGCCAGCGGTTAAGGTGTGTTGGGAAAGGGATGGAATCCGCGAGGAAACCTGGGAAGTAGAGCAGGAAATGCGGAAGGAATTCCCGGAACTCTTTAAGGACAAAGGAGAAACCTGAGGAGTCGGAGAGAATTCGGGGACGAATTCTATGGAAGCAGGGGAGAGTTGTAACATCCCAAACCCTGCCCAATTAGAGGAGGCCCAGCAAATCCAGGCCCACTCCAGAAACCCTAATATAAATAGGGAATTAGGAGATAATGAGCCTCATTTTGCCTCTAATTGCCCTAGCCCCCAAAGAAAAGAAAGTGTGAGAGAGAAGGAGAAGCTGCACGCCGCCGCCGCCGAGGAGGGAAGCCACCGCCGCCGCCGGAGAAGGGTGCCGCCGCCGCCGCTTGCCGCTTGCCGAGAGAAGAAGGAGCATTCGCCTGCCTCCACCTTCTCAGAATCTGCTTGATTCTTTTGCCTCTTCTAGTTCTCCTTAATCTCAGATATGCTTTTAGGCCAAGGTGAGGATTAGATCTAGGTCTTTCTTCTTATCCTTTTATCTTCTTCTGGTGTGTTGAGTCTAGATCTGGTGGGCCAGGTCTGTCTTCTTGTGCATCTAGGCAGATCCATATATATATATATATATATATATAACTAATAAGATCTAGGATCTCATTAGAGGAAGAACCAGCATGATTGATTGATAACCCTGTTGATTGGTTAGTGATTGGTAGAAGTCCTAAAGGTCATAGTCTGTTTCCGGTATAGTGATGTGCCGAATGCAGGCTTGTTTGCTGGGTTATGTGTCGTCTGTGTGACTGTGGCAATAATCCATTCATCCGGTGGAGTGATGACCCACGGGGCTGTCCATGTGGCATGCCGGGATTGAACTGTCTGTGTGACAGGGTCTCTGTCTGTGTGACAGGGTGACTGTCTGTGTGACAGGGTGACTGTCTGTGAGACAGGGTGAGATGTCGACCTGTGTCCGAGTGACAAGGTGGTTTGGCCTATTGAGAGGCGGGATCGGAGACATCACTGTTTGTTAGTTGCTTGTGCACTTGTAGAGTGCTTGCTTGGTTTCATTAGATTTATTCTTAATATGTTGGTGGAAATAAATGAATAAGGCGGAAGCCTGGTTTGGTTCTCACTGAGTAATTCTCCCAAATTACTCACCCCTCTCTCTCTAAATTCTGATATGCAGGTGATTGTGATTGTGAGTGTGATTGTGATGATGTTTGGGAAGAACTAGATGAGTAATTCTAGTGTGGTGTGCCTTCAGAAATGGAGGAAGTTTTATTGTTTTTTTTTAAGAACTATTTCACCTTTCTCTTTAAGACAATGTTTCTATTTATTTCGGATTTAATAAGTTATTTCATTTCTATTGTAAGACTTGGATTTGGGTTTAGATTTGAATAAAGAACAATTGGTTATTTGGGATTGGTTTAGTTTAGGTTAGTTAATATCCCGATTTATTCTGGTTTCTTTCGAAACCAGGAATCGGGGTGTTACAGAGGTGGTATAAGTATGAGGAAGGGCTATGGAAAGCAGACGAAATAAACTCCCTTCATCTCTAAATTGTACTCTTTTGTATGTTGTTTCGCAAATATTTGCATGTTCCTTGATATGGAAGGTACCTTCCTTTTAGGTCTTCAACTTTTTTTCTTTTTTTTGTACTTTTATGATTTCTGGTCTGGTGTGTTCTCTTCGTTGTTATATAGATAAACAAATAAACATCCGTTGTTTCAACCAATTTTTTTTTTTTGTTAAATGATATAATTCTACTATTATATAATTTACCTATCCAATTTGCCGATCTGTTCAAAATGATTTTTGTCCCAAAAAAAATCCACCAACCCTCCTTTCATTTTAAAAATCATCCTCGTTTTCATCCATAATCATAGTAATTAATAATATTCTATATGTATAAAAGTTATAGCCAAATATTGATATTCTTAATGGAATAGTATATATATATATATATAGATGGTTAAAATTTTGCACAAAAATGTGCGGGTATCTATCTAGTTTAAAATAAAACTAAAAAGAAATTATTTTTCTTTTACAAAAAAGAAAAAGAAAATGTTATTCAATTGTTTTAATTACATAAGGAAATCGAACGTGCTGAATCTGATGATCCAAAATGAAAACATATAAAATTTGACTAGAAACTAAATGATAATGTTGATAAGATAATTAAAATTGTTTTTACAATGCATGCATTGTAAGAGAATGCATGTATTAAGAGAATGCATTTTTACAATGCATGCATTAAAATTGTTTTTACAATGCATGCATTGTAATTAAAATTTCTATTTGGTAAGAGAATCAGACTGAAAGAGGTAGGTGAAATCATATCAGACCAGTGCCCTTCTTTCATTTGTATACAAAAAGGTAACGTTCTTTAATCTTACAAGAGTCGCCGCCATCATTTCTCCAAGGTTCTTCACTTATCCCTCCTCGTCGTTTCAGGGTATGGCTTTATACTCTTTTGATACCTTACTTGTGAGATTGCAAGATCTATGCATGTGTAGTTATTATAAGGTTTCTGTTAGCAATACTGTGGGTATTTGTTTCTTACGAGAATCCTGTGCTGTTTTTTTTTTTAAAACGATTTATATAGCACGAAGTCTTTGCATTTCTTAATATAAGATTCGTCACATTTTTAGGTTTTTATGAGTCAAGTACAGTCTTAGATTCTGATTCGTTTTGCAGTTAGATATTAATATTATTACTGGGGATGCTTAATTGTTTTCATGATTTTCCTTTCCATGCCTTGCCGTTGTTGGTTTGAAGTTTGCATGAAATCTAGCTATATAAATAAAGGAATCATTTCAAGATGATTTTGTTGATTTTCAGTCCATTCATATTGAAATTTACTTTCACGGAACACGGCATAAGTACATGTAAATATTCTTAATACTGAAATCTGCTTATCATTCAATTGTAGGTATCGAAGTTCATCTTGATAATTAATATTTTGATTTCCATATAGATCCCTTCCTTAGTCGAAAAAAAAACCTAAAAAGAGATGTCTTTCTTAATTACTCCGGATAATTTTCTTCTGCTTGTTTTAAGGGCCGTGAAGATGTTATAACAATTCTCTACAAGAATCTCTGTCTCTCCTCTTGAAAGCGTTCTCAATGGCTAAAGACCGTAAAAATGTGTTTAGAGGATGGGAAAATCTGGACACTGACATACTAGTGAGGATTTTTAAGAAGTACTTTAGCCTCGATGAGTTGACTTCTGGAGTAGCTCATGTCTGTAGAGGATGGCGTGTGGCTTGCTGCGATCCCATTCTGTGGAACACGCTCGATTTATCACACATGAGATCTAAGTTCGTCAAAATCTCATGTAAGCCATGTTTGTACGTGGTTGGCCACTCTGATAAGAAACTGACTTGGATCTTGAAACTCTCCATGAGTCTTAGCAAGAGAAACACAAAGACCTTGATTTTCCATTACGACTTGTTGCCGAATGATGACATGATTACTTACACCACAAGAAGGTATATTCTCTCTTTTTTCCGTCTTATATTGAACAGAAAATTATTATACATTTTCAATAGCATGAAACTAAAGTTGCAGATTTGGAAATGCAGTATCACCTCTATACATTAATAGTACTAGATATATAGATCAATAAATTTCTTCGGTCTTGAATTATGTTTTTGACCTAATTAATATCTCTATCTCTATAAATAAATTAAATATTGCCAAAAATCAGAAATTTATAGTATCTTGTGCCAAAAATCACCGTTTAACCGAGCAATGAATTTTCTTTACTCAATTGTTGCAGGTGTCCAAACTTGAGACGCTTGGTGCTACCATCTTGGAACAGAATAGAAGAGAGGGGTATATGCGATGCAATAAGTTTCTGTAAGAAACTAGAGTCACTAACAATTCCAAGCATGCCTAACCCGCATTTTGTCTTCTCGGCGATCCGAGAGAACTGCAAGAAATTTAGAGAGCTCAAGGTAATGGGTCCCATCGATCTTTTCTTCATCCAGAACCTCGTCTGCCTCCTCCCGAAGCTGAAAGTCCTCAGCCTCAGATGCACCTCCATACACATAGATGCGCTCACAAAGATCTTGGATAAAATGAAAAGACTCGAAGTTCTCAATGTTTCTCATTCTTACATTGAGGTAAGTGATACGGAGGTTCCATGGAGCACGATAATAGAGAAGGCCTCCAAGTTGAAGCAGTTTGTGGCTTGTAAGGATCCCAAGACTTGCGTCAAGTGTCAGTGGATGGAGAAAGATGAAAAAGTCATGAGGTGGAATATGTATGATGAAGGGCTATGGAAAGAAGACGAAGTAAGCTCTCTTCATCTCTGAAATTGTACTCTCTCTCTCTTTTTTAACTTATTTTTTGTCTTTTGGGAACACTTTTTTTTTGTCAATTTGTTTTTTGGGAACTATTTACATGTTTCTTGCTATGGAAGGTACTTTTCTTTTTGGAGTTTTTTTTGTGTCGTCTTTTGTTTTATAGTCTGGCGTGGGTGGCTGTATTGTGTGTGTATTCTTGTCGGCAGGCAAATACAAGTATTTGTCTTTGTACCGAAATTGCTTCTCTTAATACATTGAAGCCCTAACCAGATTTAGGAACATGAATAAAATTTTCTATATATGGTTTTGTTGTTGTCACTGTATTTTGGTTAACCAAGCTGGCGTGATCTAGGAAGTTTCTCATGGCGTTTAAGGGTCAGATCGACGATGTTTATCATATAATATTCACTATTAAATCCAAATTATCATCAAATTTGAATCCAGTATCGAGATTATGGATTGGTTAATTAGTTAGTTAATCATATGTTGAATGTCAGTGATATTATATAGGTGGGCTAATGAATCTGCTTTTTGCTAAATTTCCCTATAGAGCTCAATTCTTACTGACAATTATTGTACTAGCAATAAAAAATGATTACTGTAGTCGTTATAGTTTGTGCGAGACTCTATACGTGCTCGCGTATGGATATTAGCGATCTAATATGATGATAATATATATAAATATTTGATACTCCTAGATCATCTTTCTGGTCTAACTTTGGTGTTCGCTTTTTTCTAAGTTGTCAAAGTAATTTGCGGAAGTGATTTATTCATCAGCCTAAAGACACGTATATATACAAGTACATTAGTCAACCTTAAGTTAGAAACTAGCAATGTGGGACAAATTACTCTAATAATTCTAATAACTAACTATACAAGGCCCAATAAGCTTAATATCTCCTAATATCTCTTAATACCTCCCCTCAAGTTGGAGCATGGAGATCTCGAATGCCCAACTTGCACAAAAATCCTTTGAACGGACGTTCTCCAAGTGCTTTAGTGAAGATATCCGCCAACTGTTGAGTAGTAGAAACATGTTGGGTCTGAACAATTCCAGCCTGTATATCGTCTCGAATGAAATGACAATCAATTTCCACATGCTTCGTTCTCTCATGAAACACAGGATTAGCTGCAATATGAAGCGCAGACTGGCTGTCACAATATAAATCCATTGGACCAGAATGTGCAATACACATCGTTAACAACACACTCTAACCACTTCAACTCCTTCAATGCCAAAATTATAGCTCGATACTCTGCTTCAGTTGAAGAGCATGATACCACATCTTGCTTCTTTGACTTCCATAACACAGGAGAATTTCCCAATTGTATCAACCATCCACTCAAAGATCTCCTCGTGATTGGACATCCAGCCCAATCTGAATCACACCAAGCTGTAAGATGAAAATTACAATCAGATTTCAACAAAATTCCCATTCCCGGGCACCCTTTCAAATAACGAACAACTCTCAATGCAGCCATCCAATGATCTTCTCTTGGCTCATTCATAAATTGAGATAAAATGTGAACTGAGTAGGCAAGATCTGGTCTAGTCGCAGCCAAGTAAATCAATCTTCCAACCAGTCTCCGATACTTCTCTGGATCAGTCAAAATCTTTGTCGTCGACCTTCCCAACTGATGATTTTTCTCCATCGGAAACTCTACAGGCCTACCACCAAGCAAACCGACATCAGCAATAATATCCAGAGCATACTTTCTCTGTGATAAGTATACACCCTCTGCATTTCTTGCAACTTCCAATCCAAGAAAATATTTCAATTTTCTCAAATCCTTCATATGAAAGCAATTGCTTAAATATGTTTTAAACTTTTGTATCACCTCAGGAGAGCTTCCTGTCACCACAAGATCATCCACATACACTAGAATGTGCAAGTGAACTTTATCACGAACTAATGAGAAAAGAGAGTAATCAGCCTTACTCTGTGTAAAACCGTACCCCAAAAGTGCCTTCGAAAGTTTCGCGAACCAACATCGTGGAACTTGTTTCAAACCATACAGCGACTTGCGCAAACGACATACCATACCCTTCTTAGAAGCACCAAAACCCTGAGGTGCCCTCATAAAGACCTCTTCATCCAAATCTCCATGAAGAAACGCATTTTGCACATCCATCTGATGTAGCTCCCAATTTTTCCCAGCGGCAACTTGAAGAACCAATCGAACTGTGCTCATCTTTGCTACAGGAGCAAATGTATCAGAATAATCAATCCCTTCTTTTTGACGATTGCCACATGCCACGAGTCGCGCCTTATACCTTTCAATGGAGCCATCTGCATTATACTTAATTGTATAAACCCATTTACACTCAATCACATGCTTACCTGGTGGTAATTGTTCAATCAACCATGTTTGATTTCGTTCTTGGGCCTCAATCTCGAGTCTCATAGCTTCTCTCCATCGCGGATCCTTCATGGCTTCAGCAAAAATTTTCGGCACAACTCCTTCAGTTATACTACACAGAAATGCCTTGTGTGACACAGAGAACCTTTCACAATTCACATAATTCTCAATACCATAATCATTACTCAACTCCTGACTCACAGTGGAAGTATTCATTGTAAATGTCGTATTGCACACATAGTCGCGTAGCTTGACAGAAGATTCTTTCTTTCTCATTCTTCGTCCCAAAGTTTCTGTTGATGCAGGCTGTTGCACAGTTTCAGCCTGTGTCAACGATGCAGGTTCTGTTACTAAAGCAGACTGCACATTCTCAGACTGTGTAACCGATGCAGGTTCTGTCACTAAAGCAGGTTGCACAATCTCAGACTGTGTAACCGATGCAGGTTCAGTTTGTGGCGTTGTAATTCCTAAGATATCGCGTATTTCGTTTCCTATAGTCTGTCTTTCTTCTTCTGCAACCTTGTCTGACACAACCTAAGTCTGTGTCATTGTATCTCTTGTGAGAGGTTGTATAATTTCCCTTGTCAAGGCAGGTTCAATATCGTCAAATCCAACATTATCATCCACATATAACCTCATTTGATTAGAATTAGAAAGCTCATCCACCTGTGCATTTTTTAGCTCCAAATATGGGAATCGTTCCTCAATAAAAGTGACATCCCGAGAAACAAAGATTTTATGTGTCTCCAAGTCAAATAAGTTTCATCCCTTCTTTGCATAAGGGTATCTCAAAAATACACATTTTCTGCTTCTACTCGCAAATTTCTCTCCATGACGTTTCTGATTGTGAGCATACGCTAAACATCCAAAAACTCGTATCTCACTATAAGCAGGAGCTTTTCCAAAGATGATTTCATAAGGACTCTTACCATTGTGTAACACAGAAGGCGTACGATTGATTAGATACGCAGCATTCAAAGCACAATAACTCCAAAAATCTACTGGTAAATTTGCCTGAAACCTCAACGCTCGTGCGACATTCAATATATGTTGATGTTTTCACTCCACTCTACCATTTTGTTGAGGAGTTCCCACACACGAAGTTTGATGAATTATCCCTGATGTACGAAAATACTCCTTCATACCCATGAATTCACTACCATTATCACTTCGCACGATTTTCACTTGTTTCTCAAACTGACGCTGAATGAGAGCAAAGAAATCTACCATTGTTATCTGAACTTGTGTTTTATCAGCAAGAAGAAAAACCCACACAGCTCTAGAATAATCATCCACGATAGTTAAAAAATAAGAGGATCCACACTGTGTTCGATATGGCCCCCACAAATCACAATGAATCATCTCAAAGCATTCTTTGCTTTTCTCTGTACTCACAGGAAATACATTCCGACACTGCTTTGCTCGGAAACAGACATCGCAATCAGAAACACTAACACTCTTTTGATCCACTTCTGGCAATCTCCTAATAACCTTTTCAGAAGCATGTCCCATCCTTTTATGCCAAAGTTCCAAAGACCCTAACTTACTGACCTTCGCTACATTCACGGTCTTCTGAATACCTTGAAGAAAATACAATCCATCTTTTCTTTCACCCACTGCAATCAGAATTTGCAAAGCAAGATCCTGTATCCGACACATTTGCTTGGAGAAAAACACAATGCAATTCATTGCATCAATAATCTGTGACACAGAGATGAGATTGCACTTGAGTTCCTTGACAATAAGCACATGTGTCAAAGTTAACTTCTCCGTCAATGCCACACTTCCTTCTCTATCAGCAACCACAACATTTCCATTAGGCAGACCCACTAAACATGGTGAGACTTTATGCACATCAAACATACCACTTAAGGTACCCGTCATATGGTGCGATGCACCACTATCAATAATCCACTCATCTGTATAGGTGTTATCACTCACACGATTTGCTATCTCTAATCTCGAATCAAACCATCAAACAACCTTATGCCATTGATCTTTCTTGAGCCCTGTCACAGCCTGAGGATCAACCTGTGACGCCTCCGTGTGTGACGCACGTTTTTCAGTGTGTGACACATGTTCCGTAGGTTTTCCATACTTCTCCAGCCACCAATCTGGATATCCATATACCTGATAACATGATCTCACATCATGACCATACTTCGAACAATAAGAACACTTAATTCCTCGACTCTGAAATCTCATATTTTCTAAAAAAACAGAGAAATTCTCCAGGTTTCTCCACCGAATAAAGAAATCCCAAGCCTTATGGCTCTACAGAAATCTCAAACCTCGTCGGTCCGAGTTCACCAAAAACAAAAGAGCAAGACCTCTTCGGTTTGCTTTTTCCTATAAACCACAACTTATAAACAAGAATTTGAATCAAGAGCTAGACTAAAATTAATAGAAGAATTTAATATACAATGAGTAAGTCAAGTAGTGTTTGAGGGAACCCTTTATTAACAAAAAAAAAAAGTTTAGTATATAAAACATTATTAGCTCATGGGGTGGGGAAACGAACAGACACAGGAAAAAGGAAGAAGAGACATTTCTTTGTCATTAGTCAATAGTCATGACATAATTGACAAATATAACCGTTTGTAATTATTTGTTCTTCTGAATAATCAAGGGATAACCAAACAGTTTTGATATAATTTTGTGTCAAAAATTGAATATTTTGTTCCATACTTCAAAAAAAGATGTCAATTTTTTTTTTAAAAAAAAAGAGAACTATCACTTTATAAAGCGTGTATGTTTCTTATTCAGAAAAGGGTGGAAGAAGATGAAATTATTGGCGTAAAAAAAAAAGTTACAACCTATTGGCCCACAAAACCTCTTGGTCGGAGGGTGGATCAGGGGAGCGAATTGAGAGTTTAATAGCGTGGAAACGCCCTTCCGAGGAATGGCTAAAATTCAATACCGATGGAGCTTCTCACGGTAACCCGGGATTAGCCACGGCGGGTGGAGTATTGAGGGATCATACGGGAAGATGGTGTAGTGGCTTTTCTCTTAACATCAGCATTTGCTCGGAAACCCTAGCCGAGTTATGGGGGGTGTACTATGGGCTTTACATTGCCTGGGAGAAGCGAGTAACGAGGCTTGAGCTGGAAGTGGATTCGAAGTTGGTGGTGGATTTTCTCAAAGACGGGGTCAGCGATTCTCACCCTATGTCTTTTCTGGTATGACTGTGCTATGGCTTTCTTTCTAAGGACTGGGATAGTCTGGGGGTTTCCTCACGTGTATAAAGAAGCCAACCGTCTGCGGATGGGTGCCCAACTATGCTTTACTTTACCTTTAGGTTTTCTGTTTTTGAATGATGCTCTGAGTGTTGTGGAGTCACTAGTTAAGGATGATGTCCGAAGAACTTCGTTTCCGAGGCAAATTCGATTGTAGTTTGATTTTTTATTCTTAATAAATTAGGGAGGCTAAAAAGCCTTCCTCGCACGTACCAAAAAAAAAAAAAGTTACAACCAGTAAACGCGGCCGTTTAGATTGTCTTTCCATTTTAGCTATATTAATTAGTAGCATTAAATCGAAATCGAATCGATTCCTTGAAGCAGAGTGGGTCCAACAATGTAGCTCAAGTGTTTTGAAGACTCCTCCTCACTTTTCTGTCCACAATTTTTGTTGTTTTTCTTACGCAAAACCTACCACCATTTTCTCTCCTTTTTCCCGATTATTCGTTATTACATCAGTTTATGCGGAGATAGTACCGTGTCTTGTATGCTAAAGTAACTTAAACCCCATGATTTATGCTAAAATTTATGTTCTGTTGTTTTTTTTTTTTTTCTGCTGTTTGCGACTGAAAAAATTCCAATGAGTCCGTGTCAAAAATAAAACCTTCCACAATCTTAAGTTGAAAGTTGAAACACATAATGATACATTGGTATGCTTGGCAGTTACATACCAATATACTAACATAGACGCAAGTCAAGCAACGTTTGAATATTTATGTTAAGTCGTATTTGTTGGTGGGAAATTTTGGTCAGTGAATCTGTTCAAAACAAATTAAAATTCCATGCAAGAAAGATTTAATTATGTGGCAATGATTTTATTTTAAGATATCAGTATAGTGTTGTTAAAATATAAATAGAGTGGTTTCATAAAAATTACATGCCTCAAACTAACATTGGATATGTCTACTACTTAATTGGAGCTGCGGAAGTTAGTTTGAGCAAACAAAAAGAAAAATAGTGTAAATGCAGTGAAGGCTACCAACAAAAAAAGGCTTCGTCTTTTTCAATCGTATCTTCAAAACTTTTTAAATTTTCTAACAACAAAATATTTTAAATCACATCCTAAATGTCAACCATTTTAAAACCAACCGGACACTCAAGCACTTAAAAAACAAACTCTTTAGTATCCTAGTTTCTTCACCACTCCTAATAACTTCACTGTTTTAGTCTTAAATGTTGAATAAGTTTCACTACTAGTAGATCAGTAACCATTGTAATTTTCGAACAATCTCAATCTTATGGACAGCAAAGTATTATCAATTATGATAGTCGAGAATCTGGATATGTTACCCCCCTATTTAACATTGTTCGTTCTTCACTTACTTCGAATCTCATCAATTCAATAGAGTTCTTCCATGTTTGGCTGTACAAGTAGCCACGACAAGTAATCATCACATTTTCTTACCTGAAACAGAATTAAACGGGACCCTTCTCTGACAGTAAGAATGGATAAAATCAATTCATACGTGGATTGGTAAAATAGCCAAATTTGAGTCATACCGTTTGTGGCTAAAGGTTACTGGTTTAATACATTTCTCTACTCTATCTTGTTGTGGTGACACAGGGACCGTTCGATCGAAAACAAGGACATAATGTTGTGGTATACACTAGGGTTCCATCATGTACTTGCCAAGAAGATTTTCCGGTTATGCCAGCCCTCACAGCTAGCTTTGAACTTAAACAGGCCAATTTCTTTGAATCCAATCCGGTTCTTGAGGTCGCGCCCTTCTTAGAAAAGGACTTACCACTCTGTAGACCATTTGCTACATCTTGATCGGTTCTGTTTCGTATAGAATTTACATCAGATCAAAAGTCCGGTTTAGCCATGGGCTGTTGAAGTATATTTACCGTTTTGTAATAAAACTAAAACGTCCAACAAATAAAATTCTTAAAGAAAATCAAATAATAGAACTGTTGGTTGTTTACCAAAAGAAAAGAAAGCATTTCCACAAAACTTTTGTCTACAAAATGTTGTATGTCATAGTATTGTGAGTGACTGTGTTGCCAACCAATCCTCTTTGAGACATATCCTACGTAACAGCTCCATGCCATTATCTACTCTGACATGCGCAATTCTTCTATGAAAGTACAATATGTCACAAAATCTGGGAGACAACCCTTGCTAGATGCTAACCATCAAAGCAAACATATGCTTGTCCACCTCTAGGTGACACTGCATGCAAAACCATTGATCAGTGAGCTGTAAGTAATATATAGTAGCAGGATCTATGGACCTATTGATCATTTCCTTGTACATTTATTCGGCCTCTAAAAAATTTCTCTCTTTTACAAACGAATTGACCAATGCATTGAACGAAACTACATTAGGGTTGATGTTCTTCTCAATCATACCACTTAGTAGTCGAGGCATTGCTCAATCTTCCATAATTACAAAGGCAACTTATTAGGGAGCAAAAAAAAAAAAACTTATTAGGGAGCTGTAGTAGGTATAAATATTTGTGGCGGCGTAGGTATATAAAAAGATAAGAGCTGTAGGTATAAATATAATTTTCAATGTTCAACGTGGTTTGATTAGATTTTCTTTTGAAGCTAGCTGATGAATTTTAAAGTCTATAGAGATTGTCTTTTGTTTCTTTAGGCAGTCCTGCAGTGGAGGAATATAGAGTTGTTATAATCTAGTGTTTGTCTCGTACAGTCGTAGTGGTTCTTTAAGAGTTGATTTTTTTACAAGGCACCACCAAGAAGTGAATATTTCTCACAAATTTATATTCGCACTGCAGCATCTCCAAGAGAAACTCTATTTTTTAAGGTATGAAAAATCTCAAATTTGAAGTTTGAGAGTGTTGTTTTGCAATGATCTTAAACAAAACTAAAAAAAAAAATTGCACTATAGTCCTCACTATTTATCATTACTAAATAAAATCATAAAAATTTTATAACTAACTATAAAACACATTTTAAAAATATTACAAGCAAGATTAATTAATAAAACATTAGTATAAAAATAAATATACATAAAAAATAATAAAAACACATCAAGTAAATCATATATTACAGATCACATACTAAATCATATATATGATTTTAGGTGAACTCTCTCCATCATGCTGCCACATCAGCATTTCAATGGAGGACATCTGTCCTTTCAACTAATTAATAAATCATAAATTTAAAATAAAAAAAAAATAAAAACTAATTAATACCACTATTTCTAACTTAACTATTCTATTTAATGTTTATTTCATATGTATTTATGTTCATAACTATTAAGTTACATTAATATTAAGGTTTTTCACATTCCTAATAAAAATAAATAAACAACATTTCTAACTTTTTAGTATTCGTCTAAAACTTTTTAATAATTTTTTATACTAACTTGATACTTTTCTTCCGGCTTATCTTCATCATAAACACTTTTTTCGAAGCTTGTTGTATGAAAAAATGTAAAGATATAGCGTTATCTTCATTCAAAGATTTGGCGGTTTTTATGGGTCAAATATAATATTATTATAGCTGCATTTTATTGTAAAACATAAAGTATGGGGTAGTTCTTGCAGAATCAAGGCAATTGTACATGTCATAAATTTGAGAACATTAAAAATTGGAGGTAATTATATGTTTTCAAGCTATTCAACCAAAAGAATATGACTTTTATCTACGTCTTTTTTACTTATAACATGTTTATGATTTCTAAAATAGTATAATAATTTTCCTAATTACCATATTTCAAATCCTTAAAAAAGTTATTTGTTTTACAAAGAATTTATTTTTAAAAAACCTAATACTAAACAATCAAACAAATTATCATATTCTTATAATTAACTATATATATATATATCAACACAAACATATTTTTAAAAATATTATGTGAAACAAAACATGCGCGTATGCGCGGGTACAAGTCTAGTTACTCAATAAAACTATTACCATAATGATCTATATATGATCAATCAAAGCATTTTGAAATGATAAATATATTTTAGAGTGTTTAACAAATGTTATATGGAGAAACAAAACTTATAAGAATATATGTAAAATATTAATGAAACATAAGATTAGGAGAGTTCTTAAAATGATAAACACAAAAATTATTAAGATTGATTTTAAAGTATGTAATTGAAATGACTGAAATGCAAATAAAAAACATGAAACTTTAAATTTGAGATATTGAACAGTGAAACCTCAAATATAAGGTATCACTGTTTAATACTTCAAATTTGAGGTTTTGAGGTTTCTTTTGGAATACATAAAACTTTATAATGAAAATTCCTCAGACTAGCCTTTAAGGTTGATGTATTGACAAACTTAGCCTAACATATTGATCACCTTACTAGATTAACCTTATTTATTAAAAAAAAAATTTATTTGTGCAAAAAAGTAAATACAAAAACAAAAAAATAACATATCTAATATTAAAAAAAATTATCTCTCTCATCTTCTCTCATCTTCTCTATCGCTTCTCTCTCGTTTTTCTCTAACCCAGATCTGAATTTTTGTTTTTTTGCCGCATTTCTTGATTCTGGCGGTTAGCACCTTTCTCGCCTCCGTCGATCACAAGAATCGTCCGATGGCACGAGTGCACCTCTCACATCCCTTTAGATGGCGATTTTGTCCCGATCATCGAGCATTGTGCTTCCCTCGAGTCTAGATCCTTCCGCCTTCTACCACTGGACCGAAGACCTTCCTCTGGTTCTCCTCCATTACTACGAAGTCGCAGAAAGGCTCAATCGCTTGGATCTCTTGACGGCGGTGTAAGTTTTTGGGCGGCGGCGTAAATTTTTTGTAAAAACCGTAACCCTAATTTTTTTTCAGGTACGTTTGGTAGATATATTTGGAAATCGATATTGTATTTTTTTGTTGTAAAGTTCATAATGTGTGATGGTAGATTTATTTGAAACGGTATGTAGTTTGGTAGATTATTAGTTATTTGATGGTAGATATATTTAGAAAACGAAATGTGGTTTGGTAGATTTATTAGTTATTTGATGGTAAAATTATTTTTAAAAACAATGTCGTTTGGTAGATTTATTAGTCATCTAATGATAAACTTATTTGTAAAACGATGTGGTTTGGTAGATTTATTAGTCATTTAATGGTAACTTATTTGAAAAATGATATGTGTTTGGTAGATTTATTAGTTATTTATGGTAGATTTATCAGTCGTATATATTTGAATTTTATATACGAATGACAGTATTTGTTTATTTTTTTCTGACAGATTATGGGCTTTGCCATGGTGAACAAATCTTTGATGGGATATCCAGCATCGATCCGACATGTTTTACTATGAATTGTAGATTTGCATTTGGTAGATTTGTTTTGAAATAATGGTAGATTTATTATTAAATTGATGGTATATCTATATTTGAATTTGTAAAAATGATAATTAGATTTTAAATGATAATATTTTTGTTTTCAAATTATATTTGTCGTAAAACATTGACCTAGACATTTCACATATTTGCTAGTAATGTTATTATTCAATTCAATTTATTTCTTTACTTTCACTATGATGTATATCATAACTGAATAAAAATTTAATCAAAACATATGACTAAAATCATTTGACATTGTGATGTTGTAAGAGTTTATGTAAATAGAGTTAAATGTAACAAATATTCAAAAATAAAAATCAAAAGATCATAAGTTAAGAGATGGTTATTACAAATATGACATATATGTTCAAAGTTAATATGAAAAGCAAAGTTATCTTAGAGAAAATATATATCATAGAAAAAATATTTATGTTAGAAATTTTGACCATTGATTATGGCATTTATATCGTAAAGACCAATAATCATCTGTGATCGAATCACAGTTAACCGACATAATCTTAGCAAACTCATGCAAAGAAAACATCAATGGTAACAAAACCAAGTCAAATATAACCATGGAACAAGTCTACCATATGTACGAAACCTGTTTAACATACGACACTCCAAAACAAGTCTACCACACATCTGGTTTTTTCGTATATTGCAGAATACATTTAGGACAAAAAAGTAATTTTAATCCAAAAAGTCAAATGTCTGCCAAACATTAACAACTAAGTATACCTCAAGCATGGAAAATAACTCTACCATAGAAACAAGTCTACCATAAGCACCTCATATATCTACCAGATCGAGATTATCTTTGTAAATACCAAACTTAATTAATCTACCACATGATTATTATAAGAAGTCTACCATACGTACAATAACTCTACCAGATTACATAAACTCTACCAAACTAACAAACAAATCTACCAACATTCTGTAAGTCTACTTCATATAACAATTAATCTACCACTTACCGGAAGAAATTTTATTTGAATTTAAATCTACCACAAAACAAACATATCTACCACAAAACAAATAAATCTACCAACATTCTGTAAGTCTACCTCATGTAACAAATAATCTACCACTCACCGGAAGAAATTTTACTTGAATTTAAATCTACCACAAAACAAACATATCTACCACAAAAGCAAAAAATCTACCAACTAGATATAAATCTACCATAAAACAGATATATCTACCGTCACGTATTGACAACTTTTTTCACATAAATCTACTGCCAAAGAACATAAGTCTACCAACTCAGAAATTAAATCTACCTCATTCTCAATAAATCTACCGACAAAGTCAACTATGCGAGAAAGTCAACGTTTTGTTTAACAAGTCTACCAACACGTTTGACAAGTCTGCCATTCATAACAACAAATCTACCGAAACATAATAAATCTACCTCTTATCGTCAAAACTCTACCAAGATAAGTCTACCAACATTTGTAAACTCTACCAACTCTCGAATAAATCTACTATCGACCTAATAACTCTACCGATAAAATTTTTGCGTTGACCAAAATTTGATAAGTCTACCGTCAAAGCCTGGTAGACTTATCAAATTTTCAGCGCTATATTCTGCCTATGTGTCATTAAAAAAATAATGACATTTTCGTAATTAGGTTTTTTTCAACAAAGGCGAAAAGAATGTTTTGGGTATGCTAGGTTAGTTTTGTAAAAAAAATAAAAGTACGCCAAACAAGTTATATACATACTTTCTAAGATTAGTACAGTAATCCTCCCAACCTTATATTTAAAGTTATAAGGTGTCTTTTGGAGATGCTCTTAGAATTTGGTTTAATTTAGTATAGTTTTGTTAATGGCCATTAGAATTTGGTAAATGAAACCCTTAACAATTTAGAAAGATGCAGAACGAAACCCAAATTTTCGTTGTTACTAGTTTGCATTTCTCATGATTGCTTTCAGTGTGCCATTTTCGGTTCAAACCCAATTTGGGGGAACCATCCCAATATATCAATTTGGCTGGTTTGTCTGTTACAGTATTTCCGTTACTATGATTCGAAAACCCGATGACTCGACTTCAAAGCTTAATAATTATGTCGGCAAACGCAAACAAAAATTGAGTTTCGAGACCATACAATATGTACTACACAAATGTTGTAAAACGTAAATGAATATACTTATTCCTAAAAAAGTTGCTTCAAAATTTGTAATATATGAACGTAACGTATATGGAATCTAGTTATTCCTAAGACAGGTGGTGTCGTAACGTACTAACGTAAATGAATATATTGTTGCTTAGAAATTTACAATATATGAACGTATCGTAAATGAGTTATAATTTATAAGACAGATTCTCGGTTTACGATAAGTTCTTAACGAAAACAATATAAGCTTCTCAGTTTCGATTTTCGTAACACAGATTGGACAGCAAAGTATCTGTTTGATTTTAGCCTACATATTCAATAAACAAAATTAATAATATGCCTAATTAACGAAAAAACAATATATGGCCGTCTAATTTCACAATTTGTTTTAAAATTTATATGTGGCAGTAGACATGCCTTCCCTGAACAACATGAAGCATAGCTGATGGCTCTGACTGGTATATCTAAATTCTAAAATGACCATATATATCAGCTTTAAAAAATATTTCGACCAAAAAAAAAAAAAAAAAAGCTTTAAAAAATATTTATCATCATATAAAGACAGCTTTCTATTTAAGAATTAAATATTTTAGCTTTTTAACTAATTATGCTTTGACGTGTCATAGAACACTCCTTTAAGTATCTGATCGAAGTTGGTTTTTCTTCTTTAAGTTTTTTCACTCACTTCAACTGAATCAAACGTTTTTCTTTTATCATGAATTCTTTCTTGTCAAGCGTTCTTCCTGCTCCTGAAGATCCCGTTCTCAGTGTATCTAAACTTTACTCTAAGGCTCAACATATCGATCTTACTTATGTTGCATGTTTAGATCCATTTCACCAATATTATATAACTGTTATCTGATTCTATTAGTGTGTAAGCTGGGTTTTATATTAAAGTCTTATGATTGTACGCACAAACAGGTATATTTTGCTAGTAGAGAGGATCCTAGCCCGGTTAAGTTGAATTTGAGCGGCGGTTCCTATCGAACTGAGGTCATTTTGGTTTTTTTTTTTTTCTCTGTCTACGTTGCATGGATCTTCAGTCTCTATAGATTAAATTTTATTTTCCATTTTACAAGCTCAGGTTTTGATTATACTAGTTTTCTCTTGTGTTATATTTTTTTCTTATTAAGGAAGGAAAGCCTCTGGTTCTCTTCTCGAGGTGGTGAGAAAAGCAGAGCAGCAGTTAGCGAATGATATGTAAGCAAAAAGTTTTTGTTAGATTGTTTTGCTCACATGCAATTTCTTTGTTTGCAATTTTGCGTCAATATATGAAAAGACACATTTTTTGTTTATTTAAATAGAGTTGGATGATTTTATAAGTTGAAATATTTATTATATTTATAGTGTTTTGTAATTTTTTAAAAATGAAATCAGTAAATAACTATTTTGTTTATTTGTAAAGACTTTAACAGTTTAGTATATATATAAAACTATATCGCAATAACACTAGATTTTAACAAAATTACATAATTATTTATAACTAAACTTACCGAATATAATAAATTTGGAGTGAAATTATAATTACATCAAACCAAATAACATATGAATCTATTAAGAATATAAGAATTCATAAAATAATAGCTCTGAAGTCTTTAAAAATCAACACAAATGCAAACACAAATATAGTAACTAGCACTAAGAAAATACAGTAAATGTGAACACGAATGCACACAAACTAGCAGGCGTTTTTTTCTTTTTTTGAACATTTCACAAACTAGAAGTTCTAATTCTAATTTCCTCCTTTTTTATTTGTTCACTTGTTTATTAATAGCCTATGATTCTTCTCTTACCTCAAGGTCCCAGAATAAGGAATATCTTCCACTTGATGGACTTGCTGATTTTAACAAACTGAGCGCCAAACTCTTCTTAGGTGATGATAGGTAAACAATGATCACTTCTATTTTCTATCATCTTTTTGTCCAAAAAATGTTTGATTCGAGGTTTGAATTTCATTTGTAGCTAGATGCTGGATTTCAGGTCTCTAAAGATTGTTTTTGTTTTTGGGCAGTCCTGCATCAAAGGAGGATAGAGTTGTTACAATCCAGTGTTTGTCTGGTACTGGTTCTTTGAGAGTTGGAGCTGAGTTTCTAGCAAAACACCACCAAGAAGTAATTTACTCATTTATCTATTTGGTTCTGCGTTTACCAAAAATTACAGAAAAAGTAAAAAATCTATTTAGTTTTGTTCTTGAGATGACATGTAAAGGTTTGTATTAGTGTTTTCATTGCGTCACCACCTCAGATTTAGACCCACATAACACATGTTGTCGGAAAAAGAAACTCTTAACATCTCAAACTACCTCCAATCCTACTCCAAAATAGAATTATAAGCAATATTCTCTTCAATCCTATTCCATATTTCACTCTAAAATGGAGTAAAAAATGAAGTTATTCCAAATATGGAGCAAAAAATAGAGTTTCTCCATTTTTTTAATAATGACTCTATTTTAGAGAAAAAAACGGAACTTACATTGGAGTAAAACAATGGAGTTATATATTAGAGATGCCCTGAAAGATGCAAACTGTATTATCCCATGAGACCCTTATCCTATACAGCAGTTCTAAAAAATACTTACAAAACTGCTGACTAATTTATAGTTGTATAAAAAATATATGCTATTTACGTAGCTACATATTTGTGAGGGAAGTTTGTAGAATTATTGTAATATAGAGTTCCTTTTTTGAAGTTTTTTTTCTGCAAGATTGGGTTATAAAATCCTTCATGAAAAGCTCACATAATTCATTTTACAATCAAGGTTTCTTTAACTTTGTTTTTTCACAAATTCGAGAGTTTTTCTTGATATATAATTGCATTTCTCATGATTGCTTTCAGCGTGTCGTTTTCGTTTCAAACCAAACTTGGGGAACCATCCCCAAATTTTCAATTTGGCGGGTTTGTCTGTAGAAGTTTACCGTTACTATGATACGAAACCCGAGGACTCGACTTCAAAGGTTGATTTTATATTGTTGTCCATAAACTCTATATCACCTTCCTCATTGTTATACGTTATTTATCTTATTTATGTTTGCTTCCATCTTGATTACTGTTTGTTTAAATGGCCCACAGACCAAGATGGAAGCAAACAAACCTAAGATAAAACATGCTATGATGTTAAGTATACAATTGTAAGTGAAGAACTAATTTCAAAACAGGCATGCTCGAGGATCTTGGCGCTGCACCTTCTGGAGCCATAGTGGTATTGCAAGCTTGTGCGCATAATCCCACAGGTGTTGACCCAACATTGGATCAATGGGAACAGATTCGAAAAATAGTGAGATCTAAAAGCTTGTTACCATTCTTTGATAATGCATACCAGGCAAGTCATAAAATTTATCATTTTCTTTCCTTTGATCATTTTTTTATTTTATGTTTAGTGCTAGTTGTAATATACATTTTCATCTTGTTCCTTAAACTTTCAGGGTTTTGCTAGTGGTAGCCTAGACATTGATGCACAAGCGGTTCGTATGTTTGTTGCTGATGGAGCTCAAAGTTTTGCCAAAAATATGGGTCTTTATGGGGAGCGTATTGGCGCTCTTACCATTGTAAGCAACCAAAATTTCACACTTTCACATGCATGCAAACTTAAATCTTGGCTACACTTATGATAATAAGCATTTTTAAAGTGTATATATAAACTCTGTGTCTAATGTGAAGGTATGCATCTCAAAAGACGTGGCTAGGAAAGTTCACAGCCAAGTGTTACTTGTTGTGAGACCTATGTATCTTAGCCCACATATTCATGGAGCATCCATTGTTACCACAATTCTTAAAAAAAGGTAATTGTTTGTTGTGTTTAAATGCTTCATTGTAACAAATGGGATTTTGATTATTCTAAAAGTTTCTTACGTTGTATATATCTTTGGCAGTGATATGTACAAGGACTAGACCATTGAGCTGAAAGGAATAGTTAGCCGCATAGTTAGCATGCGCCAACAGTTATACGATGCTTTACAAGCTCGAGGTTTGGTTTAATGGTTTTTTTTTCCTTCAAACTTTTTTGTTAATTAATATTGAATCATTCATAAGTTCTGATTTTTTTGTACCATGTTATTCTTGCAGGCACACCTGGTGATTGGAGTCACATTAACAAACAGATTGGGATGTTTTCTTTTACCGGATTGAATGAGATGCAAGTTCGCTTCATTGCCAAAGAGTATCACATTTACATGACCTATGATGGGTGAGGGACACATATTATTTCAATGTTCTTCAAATGTTTTAGTTAATCGTCTCGTTTTCATGATGAAAAAACTTAGTTTCAAAGTGAGAATTGTGAATTTATATTGCAGGAGGATAAGCATGGCAGGTCTAAGTTCGAAGACAGTGCTTCAACTCGCTGATGCTATACATGCTGCAGTTACCCAAATCGCCTAAATCTTGTGATTTTGTTCTTTGTTTGTTTTATGAGATCATTGAAAACAAAACAAAAATTAAGCCTCCTTGAGATCATGTTAAGATTACGTTTCAAAACGATTCAAGGGATCTTTTTAAGTTTGTTTATCTCCCGATTTGTCTGATGATCTGCATATGTTCATCTTTATCGTTTTGGATAAATAAGAAGACTAGTTTGGTAATTCAAAAAAAAAAAAAACTAGTTTGAATTTAAATTTTTATAGGAAAATTTGAGATCTTTTTGGAGGGAAGAGCTTCTTCCAATGCTTACCACAAATGTGTTTGTTCAACATGAAGCTCACACACAATGTCGACCAAATACACAAAAATCTATCTCCACATGTAATTTCTAGAAAAACAACATAAATAATTTGATTCACCTCACAAATGCTTTGAAGAGAAGAGAGTTGCTCTACCATTCCTTTTCGCTTATAAAATTGAAACTGTTTCAAGAAAGCATCTTCAGAAAGCTTTTGTCTAATCTCCCATCATGCAACATATTAGTGACCAAACATATTGTTGAAGCATCTCCACAGAACCTGCAGCTCCTCATTTCCTTGATGAGTTCGACTGATGTTAATTTGTCACCGTCTCTAAGATGTGTCCTAATCAACGTATTGTAGGTACCACTATCTGAAATAGGCCCATCTTCTTTCATTTTACTGAGTAAGACATATGCATCTTTCTTTAAGCCTTTCCTACAAAATCCTGAAATAATCATTGAATTGTAGGTTACAACATCAGGCTTCAGTCCTTTAAGGTTGAGGTTGCAAAAAAAATCTCAGGCATCTTCCACCTTACCAGCCTTGCACATTCCTTCAATGATGATGTCATATATAACAATACTAAGTTCCATTTCACTTTTCTGCATATCCTGAATACAACCAATGCTTTCTCTAGTTTCCCGTTGTAACAAAGACCACATAACAAAATGTTGTATGTCCTAATATCACGAGGTACACCAATAGAAACCATATGTTTGAATATTTCTTGGGCATTATCACAATCGCCAGCTTGGAAATACCCTTGGATAAGAGTGTTGTAAGTGATTTTGTTACCAACAATTTGATACGATTAAACGTAAGATGCGAACAGAGGATAAAAAAGAGGACTAGTGTTCATAAAACAGTAATCCTGTTCTCACCTGCGAAGGATCTTCGAGGAAGAAAATATCATTTGCCGAAGAATGAGCAAAGAATAAACCCAGAAAAGAATAGAAAGAGAAGATTACTTTTAGAATTCTGATGTTCTCACCAAAAAGGTGTACAACGATCATATAACAACAACCTCTTTTTGTCAACGAATACGACAAAACGCAGATATTATTAAAAACTATTTGATATTTTACGCCAACCCGTGACGTGGCCTAGTGACGTGTCTCTCCTGATCCATTTCCTGTATCAAATCTTCCTCCTTTGAAGAACTTTGTCCTCAAGGTTTGAAGTTTGGAAATCGCCTCTGCAACTCAAAAAGGATCTCCCATGTGGCTTCTTCTGCAGGCTTGTTAATCCATTTGATCAATACGATTGTAGCCGCTTTACCCTGGCGTTTAACCATCTTCCTTTCCAGAATAGCCTCAGGTTCCTTGAGCAAAACATCTTGAGCAACAGATGGAAGTTGAGTAGTAGTGAATAAATTACCTCCGACCCGAAGCTTCAGCTGCGAGATGTGAAAGACAAGGTGGATCTGGGAAGAGCTCAGATGTTCCAGCTTGTAGGCAACTTTTCCACACTTATCAATGACCTGGTAAGGGCCGTAGTAGCGAGGAGAGAGCTTCTGGTTGGATCGTGTCACCACAGACTGTTGGTGGTATGGTTGTAACTTGACATAGACATAGTCACCAATATCCAGTTTCCTCTCAGTTCGGTGTTGGTCTGCAAACTGTTTCATCCGGTGCTGAGCTCGTAGAAGGTGGAACTTCAGGATCAATAACATACTTTCCCTTTCCTGCAGACTCTTTGCAACCCCTGCAACTATAGATTTGCCTGGAAGGTAAGGTAAGTGCTGCGGTGGGACCTGACCATAGACAGCCTCATACGGGTCATCTGTATTGCAGTATGGAAATTGGTATTATATCAAAACTCAGCAAGAGGAAGCCATTTACTCCAGAGGTGAGGTCGATCACTACATATACAACGCAAGTATCCTTCGAGACACCTGTTTACCACTTCGGTTTGGCCATCACTCTGAGAATGGTAAGCACTGGAGATATTGAGGGCAACACCTTGCAAACGAAAGAGCTCTTGCCAAAAATCACTGAGGAAAACCGCATCACGATCACTGACAATTGACTGAGGGAAGCCGTGTAGCTTGAAGACATTATCAAGGAACACTTGTGCAACTGAAGCCGCGGTATAAGGATGAGACAAGGCCATAAAATGTGCAGCTTTGTTTAGACAGTCAACAACCACGAAAATGACCGATTTGCCAAAAGAAAGAGGTAATCCATCTATGAAATCCATGGATATGTCAGTCCAGATGGTCTCCGGTATTGGCAAAGGCAGCAGTAATCCAGGTGAAGCCGTAGGGTCATACTTACACTGCTGACAAGTGTTGCAACTGCGGATGAAAGTCTGAATATCCTTGGACATTCTTTTCCAGTAAAAGAGACCTTTAACCCGATGATTAGTTACTTCCTTGCCTGAGTGACCTCCACTTCCCGAGCTATGTAACCAATCCAAAATAGTGTCCATTAACTGCAAATCCAATGGCACAACAATCTTGCTTTTCCTACGAAGAATGTTCTGAGACCAGGAATAGTGTTTCTTGGAGCCTGCATTGGCCTGCAATTCTGTAATGAGAGTCTTCAGAGTTGGATCAGTATCATAACCCCCTTGAATACGCTGCATCAGATCACACTCAAGAACTGACATCGCCATATGAAGCACCTCGGACCCTTCAACCCGTGACAACGCATCAGCAATAAGATTCTCCTTCCTTTGTTTATATTGAATTTCATAATAAAACTTCAGAAGCTTAGGGAGCCATTGCTGTCGAATAGGTGTGTTCAACCGCTGCTCCAGAAAGTATTTAAGGCTGTGCTAATCAGTTTTGATGACAAAGTGACTGGTGAGAAGATAATGGCGCCACTTCTGAACTGCAAACACAACCGCAAGGAGTTTTTTTTCATAGATAGTCAGATTCAGTTGCTTACCCTTCAAATGTCGACTGATGTAAGCAAGTGGGTGACCATCCTGCATTAATACTGCTCCGATGCCACGACTGCAAGCATCAGTTTCAACCACAAAAGGTTTAGAGAAAACCAGTAAAGCCAAAACAGGTGCCTCGACTAAAGCTTTGTTGAGAGCATTAAACGCCAAAGTTGCTTCTACAGACCAATTGAAATTGTCTTTCTTTGTAAGATCAGTCAATGGCCTTGCAATAGCTCCAAAAATTTTTACGAATCTTCGGTAGTAACTAGCTAACCCCAGGAAGCCACGCAGCTGTTTGGTAGAAGTAGGAATTGGCCAATCTTGAACTGCTTTGACCTTGTTAGGATCGGTGGAGATACCCTTAGTTTCAATGTAGTGACCAAGATATTCCACATGGTCTGTAACAAAAGTACACTTGCTCTTCTTGGCGTACAAACTGTGTTGCCTCATCAATTCAAACACTTGCTTCAGATGAAGCACATGTAGGTCTAGTGTAGGGCTGTAAATCAAGATGTCATCAAAGAAAATAAGCACAAACTTGCGCAGAAATTCCATGAAAACTGAGTTCATCAAGCCTTGAAAGGTTGCTAGTGCATTGGTGAGGCCAAAAAGCATGACCAGATATTCATAATGGCCGTTGTATGTTTTGAAAGCCGTTTTATGCACATCAGAAGGAGTCATACGCACTTGGTGGTAGCCTGCACGCAGATCGATCTTGGAATACACATTGGAGCCTCCAAGTTCATCCATCAGATCCTCAATCAATGGAATGGGGAAGCGGTCCTTGACAGTCAGAGTATTAAGGCCCTGGTAGTCTACACAAAGCCTCCATATCCCATCTTTCTTCTTGACCAAGACCAATTGTGAGGCAAACGAGCTGCAGCTGTTTTGAATTGTTCCTGCTTGCAACAACTCGTTGACAATCTTGTCAATCTCATTCTTTTGGTGCAAAGCGTATCTGTAAGGGCGTTGATTGAATGGATTGGAGCCGTCTAACAAGGGAATCTTTTGATCATGTTGTGGCCTCGAAGGAGGTAAAGCAGTAGGTTCTTCAAAGATATCTGCAAAAGCATCCAGAACTTTATCCACTGCAGAAGAATTGTGAGAATGAGAATCCCCTGTCTCCATAGAAAACAACTGCAATGGTTCTTCTTCTCCGCACTCATGAACATAAATCATTGCAAGTTGAGCTTCATCTCCTTTACAGACCCCTTTTTGATACCACGTAAGGACACCCGTCGCTGGTTCCATTTGAAATGCATTTCAAGCTTCAGGAAATCCCAAGTGATAGGACCCAACCTCTCCAACCATTAAACTCCCTAAACCATATCACAATTACCCAGAGGAATCACCATTACGCCATCTGTGAAATCTGTGTCATCAAAAGTCCGCTGAAAGTCATCAACCTTTGAACTTACTCCCAATTTACCACCACCTGCAACAGCCACACGACTTATCCCTGTAGGAGTCAACTTGCAGCCCAACTTCAAAGCCACCTGAGTGTCCAAAAAGTTATGTGTAGAGCCGGAATCAATCAGGATGTACAGTACACGTTTACCATGAATCCCCTTAACCCGTATTGTTTGAGGGCTTGAGACTCCTGCAAACGCATTAACAGAGATTTGGGCAATTTCACAGTCAGCTAATTCGTCAACCTCTGCTGTTTCCTCCTCCTCGATGATCTCCTCAGTATCATCTTCTGTTTCTAACATGAAGAGTTGAGTCTTCTTGTGTTTCAAATAGTGTCCTGGAGTGTATTTCTCATCGCAGAAGTAGCAAAGACCCTCAGCTCTGCGCTTAGTCATTTCCTCCGTAGAGAGAAACTTCTTGGGCTGAGGAGCTGCTTCTTTAGCCTTATCAGGTAACATCGTAGGTGTTTGGCTCCTCCGAAAGGGCAGCAAACCTTTGCTGTTCGCTGTGGATCGTTGCTTTGACCAAGATGGTGGACTGGTCTTATGAGGATGAGCCTTCTCATACAAGCGACCTAAGAGGAAACAGTGATGTACCGTCTGGGGTTGAAACATCCTGATATGCATCTGAGTATCCACACGAAGACCCACGAGATACGCCCTCATCAGGTAATCTTCCGAGAGTTTCACCCTGTTACGGATCCGTTCAAAACGCCGATGATAGTCAGCAATCCCCTCCGTCTCCTGCAGGTTTTTAAGCTCTGCGATGGGATCGTCTAACAGCTCCTCAAAGCGTTCCTGCAGAAGCGATTTGTAACTCGGCCAGTCAAAAGGTAACTCAGTGTCCGAGTCGTCGTCAAGCAAGGATTGATGCCACTGAGCTGCATCTCCATCAAAGTGCATCGAGGATAGATTGATCTTAAGCTCGTCAGGGGTGTGATCGATCGAAAAGAGCTGTTCGACCTTAAACAGCCACTCCTTCAGTTTATCACCATTGAATCGAGGAAAATCAAGCTTTGCTAACCTCGTGACACCGGAATAGTTGGTTTGAGGACCCGATCTGGATTTTCCCTGCTCCTGTGGAAAACCTCCGAGCAACGGAGATGACGATGATCCTTGAGGTTGTTTTCCCGTCGATCGCTCAAAGCTCACCCCAGATCCGTCACAGTTCGACGTCAAAAGATGTATAGCGTCGAACATGTCCTTCAAGCCTTTGTCGATCTTGTCGTTGAGAGTTTCTTCCAACGCGTTGATCCTGGAACCAAGCGTTTCCTCCATCTCACGAACAGTAACTTCCGCCATGAAATCCGAGAAACGAATGACGTCTGATACGTTTGATACGATTAAACGTAAGATGCGAACAGAGGATAAAGCAGAGGACTAATGTTCATAAAACAGTGATCCTGTTCTCACCTGCGAAAGGATCTTTGAGGAAGAAGAGATCCTTTGGCGAAGAATGAGCAAAGAATAAACCCAGAAAGGAATAGAAAGAGAAAATTACTTTTAGAATTCTGATGTTCTCACCAAAAAGGTGTACAACGATCATATAACAACAACCTCTTTTTGCCAACGAATATAACAAAACGCAGATATTATTAAAAACTATTTAATATTTTACGCCAACCCGTGACGTGGCCTCGTGACGTGTCTCTCCTGATCCATTTCCTGTATCACAATTTCTCTTTGAGACATCTCCCTGAAGAGTTCCATACCATCTTCTACCCTTTTACACTTAGAGAATCCATTTATAAAAGTACTATAAGTCACTACGTTTGGGAGAAAACCTTTGCTACCCATAAAAAAAAAAAACATCTCCTTGGCCTTATCTAGGCGATCGTTCAAGCAAAACCTGTTGATCAATGAATTGTAAGTGATAGTATCAGGATTTATAGACCTTCTGATCATCTCCTTGAATAATTCCTCAGCCTCCAAAAGCTTTCCCTCTTTCACAAACGCATCGATCAACGCACTGAAGGTGACTGCATCGGGGTTCAATTTCCTCTCAATCATATCGCTGAGTAAAGAGATCATGTTGAATTCCCAGCATCTCCATCTTCTCTCCCAGAGATATCACGACATCAAACTTCTTTATCTTAGCAATAGCACTCAACAATTTACTGAAGTCGACAATGGAAGGAAAAGGACGAGACTTCCATGTCACCAAACAAACTAATTGCATCGTCTAACTTAATATCCTTTAAAAACCCATTTTTAATCTTCTCTCTGTGATCACAACTATCACCAGAGAAAGCTCGTCTCCAGCAACAGAAAATCAACGACGGAGGAGCAGTAACAAGATTACTTTGCCCGTGAACAAATCTGTTCGCCGTCGAGGCAACCGCAAATGATCTCCGCATCAACAGTTGATTTGGTTCCTTTCTCTGGCCAAGTTTTAGGAATCCACCTTGACGCTTTGACCAGTCTGTCTGTCAAAACCTAAACGGAGCAGAGAGTACGAGACAGAGAGTAACCCGGTTCAGCTATTATCCTCGAACAAGACTACGTATTCTGATTGAAAACTGCGAAGATCATAACCTGGTTCCAAAAATGATACAATTACAAAATTACAAAATTACTTTTAATTAAATAACAACTAGCTAATGTGTTCGCACTTAGTAAATAAAATGTTAGAATTCAAACAATAATTTATCTATTACATGTTTATTATATTTTAATTATTTTTATTTATTTATAAATAATTAAAAATCTGAATGAATATTTTTCCAAAAAAAAAAAATACTAAAAGCGATAATTGCTCACAAATGATATATGTAATTATTAGAATTGCTGAATTTTCAAAGTTAGAAAGTATGGGTTCCTAATATATACAAACTGTAACTGAAATTTAAAATAATTATGTAAAATTTAGATTTATATATATATATATATATATGTATATATATTGTCGCCATAATAGATCAATAAATTAACATTTTATTTTTATTACAAATCTGTGTAAAATAACATTCAATATTAATTTTGTTTATTTCTGGAATATTTATTAACATATAATGTATTTTTTTTTCATGGTTGATAGCCTTGTCAAAACCATCATATACGAACGTGTGATATTTTATCCAAATTTAAAAAAAAAACCACAAATTGAAAGATTATATTCAATACAATCTCCATAAAATATTTCAAAGAGAAGCCCATAAAATAGATGTGATTGGTTCCTTATGTGTGCTTTAATAAATTTTGCAACAAAGAATCAAGTTTGCAATGAGCAGAAACAACATCAACACCGAACTGTCTTAGACCAAGTAATTTCATTCTCAGTTCGACTCCATCATCATGCAGAATCCACACAAAAAAAAACTACAAGCTACCAAATATATTAAGAATGACTTGGCCAAAAGATAAAACGATCAAATTGTTATCCCTCAAGAGGTTTCTTCTTCTTCGGATGTCCGCATGTCTCAAATTCATTCTCTGTTATCTTCTCAACGAGGATTGCATACTTTTTGATTACACTAGCTTCCGCATAGGGGTCGTCTCCTACTTTTCTTATCTTGAAGTACATATTCTGGACTTATAAAAAGTCATTAAACTAAAGCCACTTTTAAACACAAAAAGCTCTTTAGAAACATGTAGATAGAGAGATACATACACTGTAACACGTAGTATACAAGATGAACAAACGTTGATTAATGCTCTGTTTTTTTCAAAAACTACAGGAACATGAAGAAGAAAAAGCAAAGGAACACTCCTTATTTAAAGGAGAAAGGAACCAAGATGTTTGAAGTGGAGGTGGTGTTGGTAGCAGAGGTTTCAATGAGAACGTTAGATGGCAGAGAGGACAACGTTAACAATTAGCTCTCATTATTTTAATTATGGCTGGCTCGATGAAAATAGTGTATTTTGACCTTAAAGTAGGATAAGATCACTTGTAAATTTGTAATGAACATCCCACTAGCAGGAGCTTATCTGTAGCTTTCATTTCTTCTTTTTCTTTGAAAAACCCAACTTTAAAGAACTGATACGACTTCCAAGTTTGCGAAGCAAACTGTCCTTGAGATCAGGGTCATCGCATCTTTGTTTCCCATCCTGTGATATCTTATCCCCTCCACTCAGTTCCTTTGTCAGATGAAATTAAACCACCTTCTACACACAAAATGGTCATTCAGTTAATAATTTTTAGGCCATAAAATGAACTAAACATATAAACTAATGGTTTATAGAAGTTAGTATACAGTACTAAAGGAAAAATCACGACCATGAAAACATTAAATTATTTGTATCTCTAGAGTTAGAGCTGGATTCTCGGCTAGATGCCTAAGTGGCTTAACTAAAGCCAAGTTTACCTCACAAATCAAGAAGAGAAAAAAAAAAGACTGCATCAAATGTAATAGAGGATATATCGTAAAGCACAAACAAAATTAATGTAAAAATACTGAAAAATTCATTAAGAAAATATCAAATAATTATCACACAAAAAACACTTTCTTTTCTGATTTTGTTAGAAAATCGGTCTTAATATCTCTACAATGATCAAAACCAAAATTTATAACCCAAAAAGCACGATCAAAAACAAGAAGCAAACTAAAACCAAAATTGTATGAGTCACATTTGATCAAAAACTCAAGTAATTATCATGTCCTAAAATATTATTGGAGGCGGTGAACATGTGTAGATATTGAAGATCAAGTTTAGCAAATTATTCTTGTAGATGGAGAAGTTGATTATATCATAACTGTATACAGTTTTAGATATTTGTATATACTGATATTTAAGCTATAGCTGATTAATTAGTTTCTATTTCTTGTTAATTTCCATTGTAACATTAGTCGTAAAGGTACATCAATTTTCTCACACAAACAATCTATCGAAAATACTTTTATATTTAACCTACAAAATCACAATAACTAGTGAAATTGCCCACGTCTTGCGCAGGCTGATATAATTTTCTATTTGATTGTTTGAAAATTTAAGAGTAGTTTGGATTCATTTGTTTTTTATTCTCTATTGTTAAGTATATTTGTTTGATAGGTTTTTTTGCATTTTAATGTTTGAAAACATGATCATTAAAACGGGTTAAAAGAGTGTAGATAAAAACACATTTTGTATCCAAATAATTGCATTTAAATAGTTTTGAAATCTTTTGATCATTGTTCTATGTAGTTTAGACGTAGTTTGTTGGTGTTATTCTGAGTCTATTTTTGGAGTCTAAACACTTTTGTTGTGTATTATGTTAGACGTTTTAGGTTTTGCTTTTCTTGTTACTGAATAATGAAAGCGAGTATTATGTTTTTTTTTTACTGTTTGATGTTTGTTTTTTAGTCTTTGTTTATTATCTCTCTATTGTTGTGCATGGTTGTTTTCTTACATTTCTTTGTATGTTAATTTTTGAAAAATTAGAGAGAAGTCATACATATTTATACTAAAATATTTGAAGTCGAGAATCCTAATCTAGACATCACAAATACCATCATGAAATTAAACATTCTATTTATTGATTTTTACTGTGTTCGTTAGACTTTACTAAATATCAATTTTATTAATTTTGAAAAATGGTTTGATTGACAATGGAATGAAGTATTAAACCAAAATAATTTAGAGCGGTTTATTTAAGTTATTTTAACATATCATCAGATAAGAATCAATAAAAATGACATTTAATTAAAAATAGGGTTAAAATGTCTTTTTGTAACCGAAACTCATTGTGGAGATGACACATAAGCAAAACGCTTTGAAACTCGTTGTGAACGACACATAAGCTTTACACAATACAAATAAGTATATAGATTAAGAAATTCTAAATTTTTAATCTAATTTTTAGTCTAATTTTCATCAAAAATATATTTATTTTTTTTTGTTTTTAAGAGTTGAATTCAAATTTAATCCAACAAGTTAAAAAACAAAATCCAATATCACTAACTCCAACTATAACTAAATTCTTTACACAAAGTCATAAGTGCTCTAGTACCTTAGTCTCTTCTTCTAATCAGCTAAAAGATAAGTCCCCATGCGCCACTCTCTATTTTTTTTTTTTTTTTGATAATTCAGGTGGTCCGGATCCCAAAGGACCGCCGACTCTGACCAGTGAGGTTTCCGCATCATCCTCTGCAAAGGATTGGAAAATCGGACATTGAGGGTCAACGTATCATCCCACTTTCACCGACTAATCCTATGGCTCGGAGAAACTATGTGAAAGCTCTGGTAGCCAACATGAATCGAACCCAGGTGGCAAAAACCCACATAGACATTCCTTTACCAACTGTACCAATGCAGATTGGTTGCCGCTCTCTATTTTCTTTTGCGAGCTTCTCTTACTCCGTCAATCTCTCGCTTCTTCTTGGCCCACCAGCCTCTTGCACCTTTTGTTCAATGATTTTCCCCAATGCAATTGCAGATAAACGTCTTCTAAAAATATCTAAATTCAAGAAACAATCGTCCAAACTCCTATGGATTTGTGGTGTTATATCAAAATAGCTGCTAAGAGCTTTGAGACTTATATCCATCGTTGAGGTTTTTCGTTTGAAATTTGCTTGACACCAATCCAAGGTGTCAATCTTGGCTTTGGGTTCAGGGGGGACAATTTTTAGAAGTAGAAGTGTTTTCATCATAATAAGAATTTCCGAGCCAAGAATATTGTGGCTGACCCTAACATGTCCGTTTTGAAAGTTATAGATCTGCCAGAATGAATTTGATCATTTGAGAATGGCACGTGTGAGGCCGTTTTTTTGGTCGAGATACCCGTCAAGGACTTGTTCAGGTGGTCTGATAGTATTGGTGAACTTGCCAACAATTTTAAAAGTCTTTGCACACACTTTGAAAATGCCGAACTACACGATATGTTTGTGGCGAGCACAATACTCCAGATTGAGCACAACAAACACCTTCGTGGCGAAAAGAGTTTTTAATAGAGTTTTCTCAATGTTTTGCTTCTTAGTTTTCCCAACGTTTTGCTTCTTTGGAATTTTTTTTCATTAATTAATGCAATTTAAATAGAGTTTTTAGCTCTGATATTACTCAAAAGGATAATATTATTGTGAAAATAACACAATAAAGTACGTTGATTAATTGGTAAGAAGACTACACTAAGATCCGACCGGTTTCTTACGAAGACCATAAACCATACCACTTAAACTTGGAAACTAAACCGATTTAGAAAACTTGATCAGATGCTAGATCCAACCCGACGTTCGCATTATATCTCATTAGAAGCCAGAAAAATCCTTAATCGATCTCTTGTTATGTGGAAAGACAATATTTTCACATACCTACTATATAGTTTAGTAAAATTGGACAAATGATCAAAATCTCATGACCAATTATTGCACTATCATTTATCATTTTGTTTTGTTTCTAGTTTTTTAAAACTTACAAGTGCTTAGAATCTTTATTAGACTAAATACGGCTCTGCAAGAACATCCCCTTTCTTGCATCTAGGACTTGCATCCATGCTAGCATTAACATGTGCCTTCAGTTTGTCCACATTTGTAAATGTTTTTATTGATGAAGGTGAAAAAAAAAACAGTAAGTGGATCATATGGGTAATTGACTATGAGTATATAAGAGTAATGTAGGTAATATGCATTGGAGTTTACATTATTAATTACCCATACGAGTTTGTTTTAAAAGTATTAGAGGACCTTTTAGTACAGGATAAAAATTATCATAATCTCTTGGTAATAAGAAAAGAGAGTACGAAAATCATAGCTTTAGCCATATTTACTATACTAGATGCCACATTTAAAAATAATAATGGATTTTGGATAGTTATTTTATGCTTTTCCATTTACATTCATTTGGTTCACCTAAAAGTTCTTTTGGATTAAAGGATTATTGTGATTTTGCCAAATACTTTTTGCTGCTTCTTTTGCTCTTATATATGAGCTGTTCATCTAATGATTTTTTTGGATTTTATATATGAGCTGATTTCTCGCCATGGATTTTGGGTAGTTATTTTTTGCTTTTCCACTTATCTTCATTTGGCTCACCTAATGATTTTTTTTGTTTTCGTTGAGAACATCGCCATGGCGAAAAGTCCAATGGAAAGATGAAAGAAAATAAAGAGAAAATGTTGAGAAAACGGCAGATGATAATATATAATGTAAAAATAATTTAACCAATCATAAAAAAAAATATAGATTATAATTGGTCATATAATATGCAGTAAAAATAAAATTCTATAGAAATATGAAAACAACTTATATTATGAAACAATAAAAAAAAAATTTAAAACACTCCAGCCGTGACTTAGAAGTTTTGTGCTATCATATTTTGGAGCCTGTTTTGGTTGGCGCAATAAAAGAGATGTTCCAAATCCATCAACATCTTTGATCTTGATGTCATAACGATTTGATCCAAGATAATATCAACAAATATGATGTTTTGAAAGTTCTATGCAGCCATCTGATGCAGCCATCTGATCGCTTTGCTTTGTAGAGGTGAATCAAAACAATTTGGCCACAAGTGAAAGGATTAAGCATGGATTATTGACGGTGATTTCTCTAAAAATTGGTATTGGTGATGACGTCATGCACAAAATAAGTACAAAGTCATAATAGGATTCTATCGCTTCATATGAGAAAACCGAATCCAATTACAAAGATTAAAGAAGCAGATATCAATTAAAGGATAAAAATTATCACTTATCATTTTAGTAATTATACAAGGAAAACGAAATGCATATGAGATGAATATAGTTTCAGAGCATATTTGGTCGATGGAGAACGCAGAGAGTTCTGGGAACTGAATATTCTGGATCTAAGTTTGGAGATAATCGTTATACTGGATTTGCTTGACATGATGGGTTAATTTTAAAAGCTGTAGAAATGAAGGTCAGAGATGACAAGTTATTATTGATGCTGAAACAATAACTGATCGACAATGAATATGTTAAGAGAACCTAGAATGATACACTTACTTTTTGGTGAATATATTTTGTTGGTTACTTAGCTTAGTTACTTTTTGTTGGTTAAAAACAAATAAATAAATTATATAAGTAAACTTCAGTTTTTTCTTAATTCCAGGAATTGTATTCCCATGTTTTCATTTTCACATTATGTTTCCTTGTTAGTAAAATCTGGATCGATTCAATTACTTCATTTCTGTATTTAAATAATGTGGTAGCTAATGAACTGAAAGACGTGAAATTTTTCTTGAAAAAATGTGTTCTTGGGGTTGTAAGCTTTTAGCACCTATCAATGGTATCAAAGTTTCCATTTCACTTTTGATCTATACTACTACTTCTGTACGAGTAAAATAAACGGAGATAAATATTGCAATATGATAAAACGATTTTTTATGAAATGAAAACGGTTTTTAGAAAATCGGATTAAGGAAAAAACCGAGAAGTAGAGATGAGATGAACTTTTTCCTTAAGTCAAAATATCTCCTGCAGTATGGCAGTTGGTAAAGATAATGAATCCCATGATACAACCATTTGTTATTCTATAATCACAGCACTTGATTATAGAATGAACGAATCGTTCTACTATATACTCTCAGACTTACTTTGTAAAGAAGATTAAAAAAGCAAAGGAGAAGATTAAAAAAGCAAAGGAGAGATTGTAGGAAGTGTGAGAGAGATGTGAGAAAGGGATTAGAGAATTAAGTGTGGAGAGGCTTGTATTTATAGCCAACAAGAGGAGAGTGTGTGTAACGTCCCCGATCCGCAATAGGGTCGCCGGGACAGACCATGGCCGTGAAGTGGAGAATAATGACTGAGAGTCTAAGGAAAATACGAGCCATGGTCCGGAATGAGGGTTAAGTCTAGTTAATGTGGGACTTAGCCAGGAAAAAGAAGAGAAAGATAGCTCAGTAAGGAGGGCCGAGCTAAAAAGAGTTGGAAAGGTGAGCTAAGTTCGCTGGACCAGCTGCCGGGAAGCTCAGCTCAGCTGGATTAAAAGTAAGACAGTTGGTCTAGCTGAGTTGCCAGTGAACTAACTGGACTGGGGTGGTTATGGGCGGTTATGGCCGAAGGGTTGCAAAGTCTATGCGCCCAATCAATGCACCTGTTCGGCCAAAAACTCGCACCTGTTCGCCCAAAGTTGTTACCGCAAGGGAAAGTCTATAAATAGACCCTTTGGACCACAATTTCGGGTACGCAGAGAAAGAGGAGAGAAACTCTGCCCAAATTAAGACAAAACCGAGAGAATAAAAGGAATGACCATGCGAAAAAGAATCCGTGCAGAGCGACTGGTGCGGGTCGTGGCAGGAAGGAAAGAAGAGAGAGCGTGGTGCGGCAAAATCAAACGACCGCAAGTCTCTAAGGTACGTTTTATGGTAGGAAGCATACGGATAAATTATTGGTTCGGTTGGACGAATCCGATGATTGGCCCAAGTATGGGCAGGCCGATCAGACGGTGAGTTGCGGCCGGAGCGATAAAGAGTTTCACCGGGCGTACTTGACGTTTGGCCAAAGTATGGGCTAGGCCGAACCGTCTATATGACTCAGTTGTAATCACCATTGGGTCGCCGGCAGTGGAATGGAGATTGGGCCAGCGATGGTGCGCGTAGAATCGTATAGATTATCGACCGGATCCGGTTGGCGCGGCAGCCGAGCGACTTGGGAAACGGAATGGATCTTTCCAAGACTCTGCCAGCCTAAGGCCGGCCCACGATCCGGATCGGAAATATTTGCAGATCGAGGGAAGAGATTGCGGTATGTGAGAAGATTCATCGGATCAAAATATACCCGAGAAAACGGTCATGAAAATGGTGCATAAGCCGGGACTGGATCTGCACGCATTGACGGGCCGGAGTAGAATATTCTCTGTCGGTTACTTAGTCATGTGGGAATGGTTGGCTGAATGACTAAGTACCGAAGGGAGTTGTTTATATCTACGGATATGGTTTAAGGATAGAATGAGACTCGGCAAGGAACGGAGTCAGGGTAGACGCGTGCATTGATCAGTTCGAATCCATGACACAGATCAAAAGCGCGTTGAATCAAGAATGTGACTACGGTAAGTACACTACTCTGGGAACAAATGGCTAGTGACATACATATGACTGGACGGTTAGGTCTAGGGAATATAATGCATAGGATGTATTATTTGAACCAAGTCTAAAATTATTTTATAAACCGAACAAGAAGTCAAAGAGGGCTGTCTGAAGGTAGAAGATAATCGAACCGGCAAGTGAAAGATCGGAATTAGATAAGGGGAAAAGAAAAATTTAAGTAGAAAGAAGATTCCGTTGTGCAATATTAGAAATGTTAAATGGCTAAGTAAAGTCATAGGAAATAGTTGAAGGAAATCGCTTGAAGAAGTAATGAAATAAGAAAAAGGTAGAAAATGTTGAGGTTCAGCCATGATACGGCCTGAACATGGAACGCATCGTCCGCGGCCTTAGAAAGGCCGGGACGGGGTGTTTCAAGTTGGTATCAGAGCATGCTTGCTCCTAGGACGGTTTTGTTGGGTTTTGGGTACACCACTCATCGGCTAAAGGGTCTCGCGCTAGGTTGTTGCTTAGGCTTATCTAGGAATCTTGGTAATAGTTAGGATGCACTAACTAAACGATTTCTGCAGATGGGTAAAAGCAACAAGACGGGAAAAAGTAAAAAAAAAAAGGAGGCGGCCGAACCAAGTCAGGCCAATGTGGAGGATCAGCCTGCTCTCAACCCCACCGGACCTGAGGCTGGGGAAAGAGAGAAGAGCAACGGGAAAAGACCGATGGTTGACCAGGATGGTCAGGAGGCGATGGATCGTGAGGACTTTGCCGAGACATCGGATAAAGGTGCTGGGAATAAGGAAGATGCGGCAGCTGGAACGGGAAACCAGACCGCAGTACCAACGCCTGCGGAGATGTGGCAAACTCTCCAGGCTATAATGATGCAACTGACGGTCCTGAGTCAGGCTGCAGCACCAGCAGGAAACCTGTCCGATGGGCAATCCACAAGGATCCATACGGCCATTCCGATCGTAGCAGAGAAGGAAGGCAGGGCTGCGGAGGTGGTGGAATTCGACTCATCACCGACTAAGCCGACAAAGAAAGTGGACTATTTGGTCGTGTTGGATCACGTGACCAGGCTTGGAACTAGGCAATTTCAGGGTAGTTCTGACCCGATTGAGGCGGATGAGTGGAGAAACCGCCTAGTCCGAAATTTTCGATCCACAAGATGCCCGGAAGATTACAAGAAGGACATTGTGGTCCATTTTCTTGAAGGAGATGCACACAACTGTGGGTATCAGTGGAAAAACGCTCGGGAGGAATTGATACTTTTTCCGAGTTCGAGCAGGAGTTCAACCAAAAGTACTTTCCTTCGGAAGCTTGGGATAGACTCGAACAGCAATTCATGGAATTAACACAAGGAAACCGGACTGTCTGGGAGTACGAGGTGGAATTCAACCGTCTGCGACGGTGTGTTGGAAGGGAATTGGTGAAGGAGAATACACAGATCCGGCGTTCCTCCGCGGCTTAAGAGAAGAACTCCAAACCCATTGCTCCTCACGCACCTTCAGATCGGTTGCAGAATTAGTGGAACGGGTTGCGGCTGTTGAGACAGCATTGAAGAGGAAAATAAAGAAAGAGCCCCAACACGTCCCAACCTGGCGAGTAAGATCGTGGATAACAGGCAACGGAAATAGGATCAGGTCGGTGAAGGCGGTCAAGCCTCGGCTAAACAAAGGGAATGTGCGACGTGCGGAAAGAAGCACGGGGTTACATGCTGGAAAATGGTTGGAGCATGTGCCAAGTGCAGAAGCAAGGACCACACGGTTCAAAGCTGTCCGCGGATTGAGCAAGGGCAGATCAAGGTTAAAAATGAGGAAAAATCCTGCTTCTATTGCGGAAAGGCCGGACATTTCAAGAATGTCCTAAGCTGCAAGCTGAAATACGGATGGAACAAAGAGGAAACCGTAGCAGGGACACACAGCAAGCCAAGAGACAGGCTGTGGCACCCCAGGTGTACGAGTTGTCCAAGGAAATTGATGAGGCCGGAAGTTACAGTGAGATCAATGGTAAGTTTCCTAGCCTTTTCAATAATTTAAATTTCGAGCATGGCATTGCATCGGGGTAGAAAGGATAGGGAACTTAGCATTTAGGAAAAATGTGTAGGGACCCTAGAGATAGGCGGTGTGTCAACACACGTCTTATTTGATACCGGAGCTACACATAGTTTTGTGAGCCCGGAAATGATAGGAAAAGGCAGGTTCTGTAAAGAACCTAGGAAAGACTATAGGATAGTCAATGCTGCAGGTGGTCAGGTCATGTTCTCGCAGGGAACAGTCCATGACATCTGGGTAATGATCGGGGGTGTGAACCTACCGGTAGACCTAGTCATAGTCCGACTCAAGCATCACGAAGTGATATTGGGAATGGACTGGCTGGAAAAACATAAAGCAACGCTAGACTGTTACCGGGAACGGGTGCGGTTCGAGCAGGATGCTGGAAAGTTAGAGTTTCAATGAATTCGACCAACTTCAGGGAGTGTGATTGTCTCAGCAATCCAAGCGGAAAGGATGCTAGAGAAGGGTTGTGAAGCTTACTTGGCCACAATCACGTCGGCCGAAGTGGGCAAGGATGCCGAGATCACGGAAATTCCGGTAGTCAATGAGTTCGCAGATGTGTTCCAAGCCTTAACAGGTTTACCATGGGGAGCGCCGGTTCTATTTGTTAAGAAGAAAAACGGAAGTTTTAGACTGTGCATCGACTATCGAGGGCTTAACCGAGTAACTGTTAAGAACAAGTACCCATTGCCTCGGATAGACGAGTTGCTGGATCAGTTGAAAGGGGCAACGGTGTTCTCAAAGGTGGATTTGGCTTCGGAATATCATCAGATTCCCATAGAGCCTACGGATGTGCGCAAGACGGCTTTCCGGACTAGGTATGGCCACTTTGAATTTGTGGTCATGCCATTCGGATTGACCAACGCACCAGCAGCCTTCATGAAGATGATGAATGGGATTTTCCGTGATTGTCTGGACGAGTTTGTTATCATTTTCATCGATGACATTCTTGTTTATTCAAATGGCCGGGAAACGCATCAAGGTCATTTGAGGGCTGTGTTACAACGATTAAGGGACCAAAAGCTATATGTGAAATTGAGCAAATGTAGCTTTTGGCAAAGGAGTATTGGGTTCCTAGGCCATATTGTCTCAGACCAAGGTGTATCGGTGGATCCGGAGAAGATCAAAGCCATTGAAGAATGGCCAAGACCCAAGAACGCCTCAGAAATAAGGAGTTTTCTCGGCTTGGCGGGATATTACCGGAAGTTTGTGAATGGATTCTCGAGTTTAGCCAAGTCATTGACGCGGTTGACCGGAAAGGATGTGAAATTCACGTGGACGGAGGAGTGTGAAAAGAGTTTCGCCAGGCTGAAGGAGAAATTGACAAGCGCACCGGTTCTAGCCTTACCGGAAACAGACGAGCCGTGTGTGGTGTACACGGATGCATCTATAAACGGGCTGGGATGTGTCCTTATGCAAAAAGGCAAGGTGATCGCCTATGCATCAAGGCAGTTACGGAAACATGAATGGAATTATCCAACCCATGACATGGAAATGGCGGCTGTAGTCTTTGCACTTAAGATATGGCGATCTTACCTCTATGGAGCCAAAGTGCAAATCTACACCGACCATAAGAGTCTGAAGTACATCTTCACGCAGCCTGAATTAAACCTAAGGCAAAGGCGGTGGATGGAACTTGTGACGGATTACGACTTGGATATAGCTTACCATCCTGGTAAAGCTAACTTGGTCGCGGATGCGCTAAGCAGAAGACGGTCCGAAGTAGCTGCGGGGAAAGAAGCGGAGATGCTAGTGAACATGATTGGGATCTTGCGCCTTAATGCCTTGTCCACTGAACCAGAACTGTTGGGCTTAGGGGCGGCAGATCAAGCTGACCTGCTCACCCGGATTCGGATTGCACAAGGAAAAGATGAGATCTTGTGTAAGGCTGTGCAAAACGGGAAGACCGAGTACCAAACATCAAACAATAGTACAATTGTGGTTAGTGGTCGGGTATGTGTTCTAGAGGTGAAGGAGTTAAAGGAAGATATTATTAAGGAGGCGCATCAGGCTAAGTTCTCGATTCATCCTGGGCTTAACAAGATGTACCAGGATCTAAAACGGTATTATCATTGGGTTGGCATGAAAAGGGACTTGGCTGAGTGGGTGGCAAGATGTCCTACTTGTCAACTGGTGAAGGCAGAACATCAAGTTCCGAGTGGGTTGCTACAGAGTTTACCCATTCCGGAGTGGAAATGAGACCATGTAACGATGGATTTCGTGACTGGTTTTCCCCGAACAAGGACCGGACGTGATGCTGTCTGGGTTGTGGTGGATCGATTAACTAAGTCCGCTCACTTCATTGCAATTAAAAAGACGGATGGTGTTGAGCAGATTGTGTTCAGGTATCTGGATGAGATAGTGCGGTTGCATGGTGTTCCGGCAAGCATAGTCTCAGACTGGGATTCGCGGTTCACATCTTTCTTCTGGAGGGCTTTTCAAAAGGCCTTAGGGACAAGAGTGAACATGAGTACGGCTTACCATCCGCAGACAGACGGTCAGTCAGAACGGACCATAAAAAATCCTCGAAAACATGTTACGGTCTTGGGTTCTGGATTGGGGCGGGTCATGGGAGAAGTATTTACCCTTAACCGAATTCGCCTACAACAACAGTTTCCAAGCCAGCATTGGGATGTCGTCGTATGAAGCCTTATATGGACGGTCGTGGTGAACACCACTTTTTTGGACCCAAGTGGGAGAACGGAGTGCAGTCGGACCGGCTATTGTGGAGGAAACCACGGAAAGAATCAATTTCCTAAAGATAAAAATGAAGGAAGCCCAAGACAGACAGAAAAGCTATGCGGACAAGCGTCGGAAAGACCTTGAGTTCGCGGTGGGCGATCTGGTATATCTTAAAATGATCACGTTCAAAGGAAGGGCTCGGACTTCCAAGAGGGGGAAGCTTGATCCAAGGTACATAGGACCATTCCGAATTGTGGAAAGGGTAAGGGCAGTCGCATACAAGTTAGATTTACCACCGGCTGGAAGCATTTCACAATGTTTTCCATGTATCCCAACTAAGGAAGTGCTTGACGGATCAAGATAAAGTCCTGACCGAAATCCCGTTGGACCTTAAAGGGAATCTGACTGTGGAAACAAGACCAGTCCGAATCATTGACAAGATGGAAAAAGCAACAAGGAAAAAGATGATTCCGATGGTCAAAGTTGTTTGGGAAAGTAACGGAGTGGAAGAAGAATCTTGGGAAACAGAGTATCGGATGATGGTTGATTATCCCGAGTGGCTCGAGGAATGGAACAAGGTTCTACCCCTTAGCCCGGATTCGAGGACGAATCCCTTTCAAGGCGGGGAGACTTGTAACGTCCCCGATCCGCAATATGGTCGCCGGGACAGACCATGGCCGTGAAGTGGGTAATAGTGACCGAGAGTCTAAGGAAAATACGAGCCATGGTCCGGAATGAGGGTTAAGTCTAGTTAATGTGGGACTTAGCCAGGAAAAAGAAGAGAAAGATAGCTCAGTAAGGAGGGCCGAGCTAAAAAGAGTTGGAAAGGTGAGCTAAGCTAGCTGGACCAGCTGCCGGGAAGCTCAGCTCAGCTGGATTAAGAGTAAGACAGTTGGTCTAGCTGAGTGGCCAGTGAACTAACTGGACTGGGGTGATTATGGGCGGTTATGGCCGAAGGGTTGCAAAGTCTATGCGCCCAATCAATGCACCAGTTCGGCCAAAAACTCGCACCTGTTCGCCCAAAGTGGTTACCGCAAGGGAAAGTCTATAAATAGACCCCTTGGGCCACATTTTCGGGTACGCAGAGAAAGAGGAGAAAAACTCTGCCCAAATTAAGACAGAACCGAGAGAATAAAGGGAATGACCGTGCGGAAAAGAATCCTTGCGGAGCGACTGGTGCGGGTCGTGGCAGGAATGAAAGAAGAGAGAGCGCGGTGCGGCAAAATCAAACGACCGCAAGTCTCTAAGGTACGTTTTATGGTAGGAAGCGTACGGATAAATTATTGGTTCGGTTGGACGAATCCGATGATCGGCCCAAGTATGGGCTAGCCCGATCAGACGGTGAGTTGCGGCCGGAGCGATAAAGAGTTTCACCGGGCGTACTTGACGTTCGGCCAAAGTATGGGCTAGGCCGAACCGTCTATATGACTCAGTTGAAATCACCATTGGGTCACCGGCCGTGGAATGGAGATTGGGCCGGCGATGGTGCGCGTAGAAACGTATATATTATCGAACGGATCCGGTTGGCGCGGCAGCCGAGCGACTTGGAAAACGGAACGGATCTTTCCAAGACTCGGCCAGCCTAAGGCCGACCCACGATCCGGATCGGAAATATTTGCAGATCGAGGGAAGAGATTGCGGTATGTGAGAAGATTCATCAGATCAAGATATACCCGAGAAAACGGTCATGAAAATGGTGCATAAGTCGGGACTGGATCTGCACGCATTGACGGGCCAGAGTAGAAGATTCTCTGTCGGTTACTTAGTCATGTGGGGATGGTTGGCTGAATGACTAAGTACCGAAGGGAGTTGTTTATATCTACGGATATGGTTTAAGGATAAAATGAGACTCGGCAAGGAACGGAGTCAGGATAGACGTGTGCATTGATCAGTTCGAATCCATGACACAGATCAAAAGCGCGTTGAATCAAGAACGTGACTACGGTAAGTACACTACTCTGGGAACAAATGGCTAGTGACATACATATGACTGGACGGTTAGGTCTAGGGAATAGAATGCATAGGATGTATTATTTGAACCGAGTCTAAGATTATTCTATAAACCGAATAAGAAGTCAAAGAGGGCTGTCTGAAGGTAGAAGATAATCGAACCGGCAAGTGATAGATCGGAATTAGATAAGGGGAAAAGAAAAATTTAAGTAGAAAGAAGATTCCGCTGTGCAATATTAGAATCGTTAAATGGCTAAGTAAAGTCATAGGGAATAGTTGAAGGAAATCGCTTGAAGAAGTAATGAAATAAGAAAAAGGTAGAAAATGTTGAGGTTCAGCCATGATACGGCCTGAACATGGAACGCATCGTCTGCGGCCTTAGAAAGGCCGGGACGGGGTGTTTCAGTGTGGGTGGGAAGAATCACCATTATGTCGAAGTTCACTCTGAATTATGTCCAGGTTCACTTTGAATTATGTCTAGATTCACTCTGAATTATGTCTAGATTCACTCTGAATTATGTTCAGGTTATCTCTGAATTACGTCCAGATTTACCCTAAATTATATCCAGGTTCACTCTGAATTATGTCCAGGTTCACTCTTAATTATGTACAGGTTCACTCTGAATTATGTCCAGGTTCACCCTGAATTATGGTGTTGATTGGTTTACCCGCTATTATCCGCAAACGCAGAGTTTGCGGTTGGTAGCGGTTAGTGGCGTTTTATCACAATCATAGAAATCGCTGTAAACCGTTCTGTATCGTTTTATACCGCTGAAATCCAAAAGCTGCTTCCCGCCAGTGTTTGCGGTTGCGGGCGGTAGCGGTTGGATAAAAAAAATCACGCTAAAAAAAATAGAACATCACGTTAAAAACAATTATAAAACCAATCTTCTCCTATATATAAAAACTCTAATCTCTCACTCTTTCTATCAAGTTCTAGTCTCTAATCATGACTTTCATATCAATTGAACAAAATTAAGATACAAGCATAAGTACCATAATACTTTGGTTTAATTCATTTATATTAATTGTTCTGTTTCCACTTTTAAAGTAAGAAATTATAAATATGTATTTTATTAATTACAAAATTAGTTTGTTATAATTCTTTTTTTTTTGTTATTCAGAAAGTTACATGATCAAATGAGATGATATGTGCGTTCCTTCAACAGATCATTGTAGAAAAAGAAACTCAAGATAAATATCCTAGATTTTTGAGTGCACTCCAGAAGGAACGTATTTTAAAGAATACTAATGAGCAATTTGGAGTTGATTTGAGTTTGGGTCGTGCAAAAAATCGATTAGATCAATTGGAAAAAATTTACATCAAACATAAGACAAATCAAAAAGATCCACGTATTGGAGCAAATTTTTCTAGTCTATTACATTACTAGACACAATTTTGGGTTATGTTCCCAATAATTAAAATAAAATATATTATTTATAAAATTTATTAGTTTTTAAAATAATTATTTAGTATTTATTTATAATTTTAATTAATTATTTTGAACTAGTGATTTTGATATTAATCATAATAGTATAGTTTTTTGTTTTTTATAATTATATATGATGTTTATTTTGATAATTTTATGTTTAACCGCTAAAACAACTGTTGGTTTGTCAGTCAAAAATGTTCCGCAAATAGATCCATCTTAACAAGTTTAACCAGTCGTGCAAACCGTTGAATAACGTTCAAAACCGCAATCGTCCGTTTTCACAAACTCCTGCAATTATAACTGCAAAACCCTATCAAGTTCACTCTGAGAAACGAAACCGTTTCATTTCTAGACCAAAACATTAGACAAAAACTAGTCAAAATAATGAATCAATACTGGGCTCAAAAAGAATAATCACCTACGGCTCAAAAGCCCATTTGACCATTCGAATACTTCTCATTTTATTTCCGATGTGGAACTTTTTCTACTTCATTTAATTGACCATAATAGACTATTTGTATTCACAGTTAACCAAATTAAAAACTTTTGGGCTTTGTGAAATATTTGGTCCAACAACTTCATGGTATCAAAACCAATATTCGTTCATCATCTATATTTTGATTTAGACCACATGATTTGTGGTATCAAAACATTTTTTATGTCTCAACAAAAAAAAACAAAAACAAAAACAAAAAAAAAAAAATCTTTTACATTTTCAATATTTCGATTCACAGCATATCGATGTGTGGGAAGCTTTAGAATTTGAAAGAGAAAATAACTAAGATGCAGTTGGATATGGGATATCAATTTCAACACCTAATAGCTTCCGTTAATTGGCTTATAGAGCTGGTACCAACGGGCAACGGGAAATGATCGTTCAATCCTGGAAGAGTTCAAATTTTGAGAGAGTGTGGTAGTGGTTGATCAATGTTCTGCACCAGGAAATTTTCAAAGAATTTTCAGCGTTCAGCAGATAAAGCTATTCGTCGTGGTCCAACATGTCAAAGATAAAATATCCATCACGGACATGGTGCAATTAGAACCAGGTTTGAAGAGGTCTAGTGGAGACTAGACCATTTTATAAACGTTGGTAATTGTTGTCTTCAAAATTACATATCAAATTGTTGTTGCATAATATGTCAACCATCTTCTCTTACTGCAATTCTGAAACCTTTTCATTAGGTTACACAAGGAGTGGAGGTACAACCTTTGGGGTTCCTAATCTTTCAACAACTTGCATTTGCTGACAAATATTATGAGATTTTAAATCCTATAAGACTAACTAGGATTTTTTCAGAGATTTTGTAAAAAATAATATTTTAGTTATAATATTTGTAGATCTCTTTTAACTTTTAAGATCTTGAGAAAGATCGAGAATTACCATTTTGCATACTCCTTTTTAGAATTACTAATGAAACAAACATTTTCATAATATATTTTTTTATATATTACTTTCCAAGGTGGGCGCTCGGCGGCAGTAAGCCATTGCAAGTTGGAACAATTAAATGAATAACCAAAATTCATAAAAAGTTTGCTTGGCATAGATTGTCAAGACTTTTTAACTTATTTCACAGTTTTAAAAACCATTTTTTTACAAACAGACTTTTTAAATATTTTAAATTCAAAAGTTTTAAAAGCCAGACTTTTCATTTTTTGTCTTGGATTCTAAAAACTATGTGAGAAGAGCTTTTACACAAAAAACTAATAAAAATAAATGGATCTAATTTCTTTTTCTCTTTCTTATTTCCTAGAATCATTTAAAAAGTTTTGTACATTTATATATAAGTAATTACTAATTAAAGTTAATTGATTAAATTTTATCATTTTTTCTTCTTTTTCTGAGATCCATTTCTCTAAAAAAAATTTGAAATTTTTTTTTATAAAAATTTGGAGAGAAAAAGTTTTAAAACCAAAAGTTTTTAAAGCCTAAAGTCTACAGTAAAACCTAAAAGTAACAGTGGTTATCAAGCATGCCCAAAATGATGAAGAAAATAGTCATGAAGATCACGTAATAAAGCAAGTAACAAAGTCCATGATTTTGAGACGAAAATAAACTTGTGTAGATAAGTGCGGTAAAAAAAAGCAAGAAAGAGAATGTACTCTCAGACGCGCCAGACACTACTTTATCTACAACTAATTTGTGTCAGTATAGACAATATAATCACTAACATAACATATAAATATTATTTAACTTTTCAAAAATTAATTTCTCTGCAACTTTCATGTGGACGAAAAATGAAAGTTATTGCCGTTAAATACGTTCTTACCATCAAGAGTCATATTAATTATATTTGGTTGGGATGCACCACCGGTATATAACGACAACCAGTCTGGAGATATGATAATATATTACAATTTAAAGGATTATAATATGAGTGTGTTATCATCAGGTGTACTTTTGAGTTATCTAATGTCCAGAAAATTGACTTTTGTGTTTTAATTACCAAAAGACACATTTTTTTCTGTTTGGAGGAGAAAAATGAATGTTTTAACCCTTTTGCCTATTTATCTATATTATTTATTTATATATTAATATCACACACTCCCCATAATTGTTTGTTGTTATTTATCTATTATTTAAAAAATAATCGAATAATTATTTTGACACTATAAATTATATAATTTTTTTCTTAATACTTTAATACCTATTTTATATTTTTTAACTTAATTTTTTGTCGTTTAGTAATAAACACATAGGTATCCATATAGTCCATTTGGACACAATATATGGATATCTATGTAATTATATAGATATATATGTATACACATACGTATCTATATAGTAGCGTACACATAAACATAAATATATATATATGCATATCTACGTACATAAAATATAAATAGATGTAACTATATAGATATACATATATATTTATATGTATATCCATATGCATATATTATAGATGGATGTAACTATATAAATATATGTGGATATTTACATGAGTATCCATATAACTGCATACATATGGGTGGATCCCATGCGATTTAATGTATGGAAACTGATGAATTAAGGTGAATCCCATGCGATTTAGTGTGTGAAGTTGATGAGTGAATTTAAGTGAATCTCGTATGTTTTAATATTTTCAGTAAGTAAATAGAAGGTAAAAGAAAAAGAAGGGCAAAAAAATCCAAAAATGGGAGCAAAGTAAGATAAGTATACCATCTCCAGAAAATGCCTTTTTGGGCAATTACACTTTTCAAAAGTACACTTAATGGTAATATTCTCTTATAATATGTAGTTCGGCTCTATAATAATTTAGTTATAGACAAGTTATAATATATTATAGTCAAACTATACAGATATAAGTTGTTATGCAATTATTTTAATTAGTACAACATATATGTAGACATTCTTGATATTACTGAACTTGATTTTATAGTCCATCTATATTTTCGTATTGAGTAGGCATACATAACAAAGTTTTGATATTGCAGTTGTGGATTACGCTTTGGCAGATATCCTTACGAAAGAGACAGAAAATTTGTTGGTCGGGTGTTCAAATCTAAAGTTGACTGTAAAATTAAGATTTGTCATTCATGCCATACAGAGGAAATTCCACTTTCAGACAATGCACTCAGCCCCCACATTCATAGTTTTAAAGTGTGTTTGTAAGTCATGCGAGTGGCGTGTGTATGTTGTTATTATGGATGAGTCTGGAAACTTTCAGATCCGGCAAGCAACATTTGACTATGAAGTTAATTAAATATGTTCATAATTTTGTTGGTTATTAGGTACAATAAAAGCATACATTCAAAGAGTTAAACAAAAGTTCTATATACATATAGACAATCTATAGAAAATTCTATCAATAAAAAACCCATTCACGTATATATACATAGAAAACACAGACAGATATAATAATGATTCACATGTAGTCATTCTATATAAACTACATAGTCAATTAATTTAGTAAAAACCCTAAAATAGAACTTCTAATTTCATTTAATCTGAAACCCAAAATTTTTTATTATTTCATCTTCCAATCGCAGAACTATAATCCAGAATCAACGATTTCATCTTATACAGCTTATTGCGACATCATCAACGATAACCAACAAAATCCAAACCCAGAATTGAAATTGATATTGTCAATATAAACCCAAACCCAGAATTAGCCCAAAGATTCAGGTCCGCCGCTGGCTAATTCGTCGGAGAAATTTGCTCCTCCGCCAGCTAATTCCTCATCACTTCCTAGCCCACTGGCTGATTCATCACCGCCACCACCGTCTGACCCAGAACTGTCGCCTCCTCCTCCCGATTCAAAGCTGATACAGCTTATTGCATCAGCATCGACGAGTACAAACCCAAACACAATCTTCCTCAACATTTCCCCATTTTTCATTGGCATGCAATAAATCAAAACCACTAACAAAATAATTTACAGTATTTCTTGTTCTTCACTCTTCAATCTTCGATAACTCTTCACTTAACTTGAAATCTTTATCATTCTTCAATCTTCGCTGTTCTTCACTTTTGTCAATTACTCTCTTTTTAGAATAGAAATTCAAAGAGAAAGCTTTCTCCCGATTTTAAAAGTTCTTTTCCCAAATTTTGTTTTTCAAATACTAATTATATTATGTGGATGAGTTAAAACCAACAATAACGTATTTACTTTTACAGATTAAAGTTAAAGTAAATGCACTAGATAACCTCATTACTATTCCTAATTTGCAGAATAGGAAAACACACTATTATGTTACTGTGCAATTTTCATAATGACACCCTTACCCCTACTATCTCTCTTGTATTTATACACGTTCCTGATTTGATATTATATCAGAAATATTAATTTAATATTTTATAAAATTTTGAACACGTCCACTGATTCTTCTTCTGCTGATTTTTTTTCTTCTTCCGGTGACTATTATTCTTCTTCTTCTTCCTCCACTTTCCCTTTTATAACTCTATTTCCTAATGCTGGCCCGAATCCAATTCCGGACCCTCCTGTTCTTGGATCTTCCCCACCCGCTCCACCCGATTCATCATCACCAAACTCGTCTGTTTCAATTTTCTCAAATCCGCCGGCGCCGATCGTAAACCCGAACCGCCTCCGCCTCCTTCTACGCCTAATCCAAATCCTCAGCCACAATTTTCACCTCCTCCGCTGGATTCGGATACAACCACTGCACCGCCTCCATCTACACCAGAAACAACAATCGCGCCACCGCCTCCAGCGACAGTATTGGCATCTCCGCCATTAAATCCGTCGAGCTAACGTATATATATAGTGTGTATCTATTTGAATTACTTTTATAATTTTATTGTTAGACTACTAACAATACATATATAGTGTTATATGTTTTTGTAGCGCACTAACTACAAAAATAACACCTATAATAATCTAGATAATTTATTATTGTTATTAATCTAACATATGTTTTACCTTGTTAATTATAGTGTTAGACGTTAATTTTATATGTATTATGCTAAGTATACCAATAACATCTTTGATCATCTATATAACTCACTATTGTTATCAATCTAACATATTTTGTACCTAGTTAGTTATAATGTTAGACGTTAATTTATATGTAACATGTTGAGTATATCAATAATATCTTTAATCATATATATTATTATTAATCTAACATTATCTTTATCATGTAAATCATAATGTTATATCTATATTTATATATGATATAATAACTGTTATTCTATAACAAAATATATAACTTGTTATTATAATATATATGGTACATCTACCAGAAAAAAAATTTGTGTGGTTGTGTTTTTCTGTATAAAGATATTGCCTATTCTACTTATATTTGTAGCTATCCTATTCAAAATCATGATATCTATTCTGTCAGAGTGCATCGACCAATATGGCAAATCTTTTTAGGGGTATAATAGTATTTACTCATGATCATACACACAATACTATTTATTTTTGGTGGACCCTTGGCCATTTCCGCAAATTCGTCTCCAAACTGAATTTTTTCGCCAATTGTCTCGTAAAGTTAATAGGTTATATCTTGCATGTGAGGAAATTAAAGGATATACTTGTATATATTTTATATAATATATACAATATAGTATTCTATCATCTTTATATAATTATTTCTTTAAATATTAAATTTTTGTTGGTTATTAACTGCAATTTCCCTTGCAAATTTGCATAAATTCAAAAAAAGTCTAAAGATTGTTGTTTTTTTTTGTTTTGTGTTCTATATGGAATGGTATATATATCTATAAAGATTGATTTTAAGGAATTTCTAGTAAATAAAGTATTGAACTTGGTGCTTTCCAAAACAAAGATATCAAAGTACCATAAATATCGTCCATCTACCAATTCGCTTAAATATGGGTTACAACAATACATTGAAATTTGAAACCGTTTCAAACGTTAATAGAAAGGGGAGAAAAAATAACAAACCCTTCCTTGATTCTTAAGTTACAACACAACGAAGTTCTCATAGACAGCTACTACAGTTCCCAAGCTCATGAACAACAGCTTCCACGGATGGTCTCTCAATTGGAGATTCATGAGTGCATAGCCACGCGATTCTCGCTAGCTTCGTGGCTTCATATTCAAAGAACCTTCCCTGAAGATTTGGATCAATGTAATCATGGAACCTACAGGCTTCAGTTCCAAGCTTAACCAGGTTCCTAACCTTCTGTTTCCCAGAAATTATCTGAAACACAAGAACCCCAAAAGCATAGACATCAGATTTCTCGGTGAACCTTCCTGTTGTGGTGTATTCTGGAGCGAGATATCCCATTGCTGCACTGTCTTTGACTCCAGAGAAGACAATGTCGTTTGTGAGAAGTGTGTGGAGACCAGAGTTCGAGAGCAGCGGATTGTATCGCTGGTCGATCAGGACTTTCTCGGCTGAGATGTTTTGGTGAACCAACGCCGGTTTGTTTCCTTTGTATGAGTGTAGATAAGCAATCCCTAAACACACACACAACAAAAAGCATAAATAAGAATCAAATGGAGACAAATCAAGAACGCTGAGAGACGAATCAAGAACGCTGAGAAAGGCATAAAAACCATACCCTTTGCGATGCCTTTAGCGATGGATACTCTTGTGGACCAATCAAGAACATGTGCATCACTATCTTTGAGATCAAGATAGCTAAGTAGATTTCCATTGGGAGCGAAATCATAGATGAGAAAGCATTCTCCACGGCCTCTTGAACAGCAGAAACCTCTAAGTCTTGCCAAGTTCTCATGTTTCAGAGACGCCAACATGTTTAGCCCTTTCAAGAACTCGGGCTCTTCGGATTTGCAGCTGGTTTTACTAAACTGTTTGATCGCCACAGCAGAACCGTCTCTCAAGATTCCTTTGTAAGTTGCAGAGAAGTTGCTTCTTCCAAGCAAATTCACTTCTGAGAAATACTGAGTAGCAGTTTCAACCTCTTCAAGATTGAATCGAAAGCTCTGAATAACCTCTTGAGCAAAGACACTGAGATTCCTGTTATCTGAAAGCGGATCCCAACCATTGGTATATTCAAGACTGGCCAAAGGAGAACCACTGTTCTTCCTGAAGCCTCCTCTGGTGTTTAGACCGGGTTCCGACATCTCATACGCAGTTGAAAGCTTCTGTTTGCGTCTACGATAATGTGTGAACAAGAGGATGCTAATGGCAGACAATGCGATGGTCGAGACAACCAAACCGATCAAGATTGAACCTTGGTGAGAATTTGAAGGAGCATTACAGTCTGTTCCATTGCAAGGTGACCGAAGATTAGCAGATTCCGGTATATCCCGGGATGGAAAACCGGTCACTGTTGCACTATAAGGCTTGGGTTGCTCAGGAGCTGTGCCATTGCATGATTTCAAAGGCGTGAACTCAGCTCCACATAGCCCCAAGTTGTTCTCAAAGGAAAAACCTTCACTCAATCTCTTAAGTACTGTCAAAATTGTACAAAAGAGAAAGAAACATAAACCCCAATGAGTAAACACTACACAAACACATAAAGCTCCATATAGTGTAAGCTTAATATTACATCAGAACACTTTTTCAGTTTGCATTTCTAACAATGAGGGAATCAGAGTTGTTACCAGGAGGTACATTGCCAGAGAGGGAGTTGTTGCGGATATCAAGAACTCGAAGCAGAGGAGGGCCAGCTAATTTACCAGGTACAGAGCCAAAGAGGTGATTGTAGCTCAAATCTAGCCGCTCTAGAGCGTTTAAATCCCCTAAACTTGCGGGTATAGCACCGGTGAGTTTGTTAGATTGAAGAGCAAGAACACTGAGCTTCTTCAGTGAACCAAGCTCCCCTGGAATGCTTCCTGTCAAATTGTTGTAACAGAGCTGCAAAACTACACAACAATAGAGACCAAACAGAAAATGGAAGATCAGATTACCAAAACCAGAAACAGGTTTTCAAGCTTGTAATTTCTATATCCATGCTTAGAACTGAATACTAGATATAGAAACCTGGTCCTAGTACTCAAATTTGAAGCCTTTTTGAAGTAATTGAATCAATTATTTAACTAATCAAGATTATTCAAGAAGTACAAGTATCTTCAATTCAAGTCCGTATTAATTTGGGAGCAGTAAGCAATTAATGGTTCAAATTTAAAGTTTGCTTCTTCTTTGTCAAGTAGCACAAAGATCTTGACTATTCTTTCTTCCTTACAAAAAGAAAATTCACAAATAAAGGACATGAAAAGGACGTTTTAAAGACAGATCATTAAAGCATTAAATTCCAAAGAAAATCTTTCCAACATTTCAAATAATTTCAAAACTTTTTTCTACACTCAGAAATAGTGAAGTTACTACGACCCGCAAAATAAGGAACTCAGATTTCTAGATTTCAAAATCTCCATTGAATCTTGAACAAATCTTGAGACAAGTAATGATGATATAATTAAACTAAAATTAAAAAAAAAAACTAACCTTGCAAGCTCTCCATCTTCCCAATGTGAGAAGGAATCTCCCCGGAGAGATTATTAACATTGAGATAAAGATCCGTAAGCTCCGACAAGTTACCGATTTCTCTAGGGATGTCTCCGACAAGAGCATTGTAATGCAAGAACAAACCCGTCAAGTGTTTAAGCTCTGCAATGGCCGGAGAGATTTTACCAGACAAGCCTTTCCCTTGTAGAGATATGTTTGAAACTTGTCCTTTCCAATCGCAACCAACGCCTTCAAAACTCTTGCATAGATCTTCATTGATGCTCCATGAAGCAAGGTGTTTGTTTTCTGGGTCTAGCTCCTTTTTTATCTCCATCAATGTCCGTAGCTCGCTGGTGGGTTCTGCTCCGATTCGGTTGAAGAAAATGAGAAGAAGAGGAAGAAGTTGCAGCAGCATTTGCGTCGCCGCCATTAGGGTTTGTTTGTTTGTTTGTTTTTTTGAGCTCGAAGCAGAAGCTTAAAGGAGAGATTTCAGATTTCTTCTTACTTAGAAAATGATAAAAAGAATCTTACTTTCTCTGTATTTGCTTCTTCTCTTTCATCGCTGGCTTTAAAAGTCTCAGTTTTTAAGAGAAGAGAGAGAAGATAAAAGACACAGAGATGTGCATGCTTTGTCTATTCAGACAAAAAGATAAATCGAAAGGAGTGTTGTGTTTGTGTGTGTTCTTGTTTCGGAGAAACTAGAGATGGTTTTGAAACTGATCGTCCGATTTTTATTTAGTGAATCTGAACCGTTAGATCACTTGTGATATATGTTTGTGTTTTTAGTTATGGTAAGTTGGTTTGCATGTGATCTTTTTTGTTGATATTGGCAAGTAGTATAGCCCATTCTGAATAAACAACCACGCATGTTCTCTCTTTTTTAGTTTATAATAGTATATTCAAATTCCATTTCTCTCATTAACATGTCTATTATCTACTACTGTATTTCTAAACTACAAAATAAAATATTTCAAAATTTATTTCTATCATTATTCATTAATAATAACTACATTTCAACTGTGGTTGATCCAGGTGCAATATAACGTGGGAAATTATTTTAAAATAAAAGAAAATATTTTTATGGAGATTAGTTTAGATTTCAGTTTTAATTAGATCTAATTTTTGTCTTTCCATTTTTATGAATGTTTTTACATTGTCTATAATGCTTGTGTTCCACTACATGTTAGTCTCAAGTCTTTCGGCCATCCTCATATGTCTCGCTAGTCCCCGGAGTTTATGTGATTACGACAATGGGAAAATATTAATATTGATACTGATGAACTTGGTATGCTTTCCACTTTGTTTGTAACTGTTAACATGTTCTAGAAATCACCTCTTTTATAATCTTACTTTGATAAATTTTTGTGATTTGTATAGAATACTGTCGTGAAGCAAACATTTTTGAATGCTGATCACTGGTGATTATGCAGACGGTTATGGTTACTTTTCATCTTGATTAAAATATCTTACATAATCATGGAACGACTTATCATTTTGTTAGCATTACATAAAGATCATCAACTAAGTTAAGTTTTCTTCTTACAAATTTTTAATCAAAGAGATTAGTCAACGCAAAAGAATGTATTAACCGTTTGGTAGGTTGATGAACAATTTAAGGGCTGGTCTATTAAGGCTTGAGCTAAACCCTTTTTAATTACCTACTAGTTTCGTGATACTTTATTTTCACAGAATCATGAAATGACTCTTCATTTTGTTTCTTTTATAGATTACATAAAGATCATCAGCTAACTTCTTTAAACAATTAAAGAAATCGGTCAAAGATGCAAAAAAGTGTATTAACCATTTGGTAGATTGATAAACCACTTTAAGGCTTTGATTGGTAACTTGCGGAATGGCAGAATTGCGTTTTTAAACATAATTCCGCAGGTTTTTTGCCAATCAACAAAAATCTGCGGAATGAAAAAATATACACAAAAACGCAGATTGCATTTTTGCTTAATAAAAATACAAAGGAAAAACCATTCCGTAAAAAAGCGACTTATAAGTAGATTAATCTATTCCGCAAGAATTTTTCCGCTATTCCGTCATTCCGCAAATTTACCAATCAAAGCTTAAGTGCCCATCTACTACGCTTAAACTAAAACCTTTTTCATATACTAGTTTCGTGACGATACCCTATTTCATTTACGGTAGTAAACAACCATTGTTTATATTGCACATACTATATAAATTTGAGATCGGTTGTTACTTTATTTTCATTGTTGGGAATGCAAATTTTCTTGGCATCTCCAGAAAGACAATCTTGTCCAATAATGTTAATCAACGTATATATTTGGGGAGCTAGCTCTTTCAAAAATTGGTTGTGTCAGGATAGTATTTTCAATTGTGTTTTGATTTCTTCTAACTTTTAGATTGCTTTTGACAATTTAATTTGCTTCCAAATAAGCATGTTAGTAGACTTCATAGATGATTTTTGCTCAAACTCCACCAAATGTTAAGTTTCTGGTTTTTCTTCGCTAAAATGTTCAAAGATTTCCCCTTAGCAGTGGTGGATCTAGAAAAAAATTTAGTTAGGGACATAAGTTTATAAACAGGAAAAACAAAAACTAGTTGGGGGCAAAAAAATTTTTACTACTAAATTAAATTTATTTTGATTAAATTTGCCTAAATATTAGAAAAGAAAAGAGTATGGGACATTTGACTCCGCTCCTCCACAGCTACATCCACCCCTGCCCCTAGGTGTTTTTTTTCTATCACATAGATGGGAAGCCAACAATTAAATCCCCAATATCCTTTAACCAAAAAAAAACAAAATTATATTCCCAACTTTATTAGTAAAAATGTCTTTGTTAGAGTTGAAATTTTGAATCCAAAGGTTGTATAGGGTTGATGCGTGCATCATAGGCCTAGCAGTAGTATCGGCCACGATTCTCATCGTCCTCACTGATGTCAGAGAAGCGTTACATTACCTCAACATAGCGTTCTTTGAATCCAACTGTGCGAGTATCTTTGTGTGTGCAGTGTGTGCATATATTTAGACAGACAATGGCCAATGGTGTAACAACGTCAAGGATTGTATTTTATGCGGCTGTATCTTTGTTGTACGCTCACGTAGAAATTATTTCTTGTCCCTTTTAGAGCTAAACTGTTCAGAAAAATCAAAAACTTGATCTTTGACACAAAAAAAAAAAAAATTCAGAAAAAGAAAATTGATCGTTTGAATATTTTGAATAACCCATTTGAAAATCAAAATGTTACAAGTCAATGAAATATTTTAAACTATCCAAAATTCAAAAAAAAACTTTCAAAATTACTACAATTATCCAAAATATCTGTTCTAATTTTGTCAATTACCCGAATTATTCAGAAATTATATAGTAATTTTGGCTATATATCCAAAATTTTCAAACCCATCCTATTATCCAAATGTTATATCTTTTTTATTGTAAACACTTTGAATAATATTTTCCAGTATCCGAGTAACCTATTTTCATTTCTTTTCCTACTTTTTTCATTTCTTTTCTACTATTTTCATGATGATTGCTAAAATAAATATGCATATTCTGTAGTCAATCTTTACAAAGACCTTGGGTCTGACTTGGTATACAAAATAGAGATTTTGTTTAGCATGGTATTGATGACAAAAAAAAAAGAATAGTAAAACAAAAGAAAATTTCCTCCACAGAACTAAATTAATTAAAAGATTCTTATTTGGAATTTAGTTAATGCCTACAGAATCTATTAAAACAAAAACAAAATAAACGGTGCTCAAGGCAAAATGAAAAAGCAGTACCTATTTGGTTCTGTCTGTTATTACGATGGAGACACAAACAGGAGAACCAGACTAAGCTTTTATATATTTAGGACAACAACACGAACATACCATTTATTCTTCAAGATTTGGATCTTTGTGTTCTTGATCTTGAAGTGGTGAATTCTTCAAATATTTCATTAAAGTACTTAAAAATTTAAAAAGTATACCATGGAAACCAGTGACAATTGTGTGATAAACGCGTTCTAGCCTTCTTACATTGGTTTGTACATGATAACATTGAATTTAAAGATTAGATTATCGTCCTCTTAATTAATTTCAAATTTTCAACTTCATAACTTGCCATTTCACCTAATACTTATATAATACTGCTCCTCTGCCATGAATTGGTTGATACCACCTTTAGTTACCGTGACTGGGAACAAACTGATATGACTAAGCATATCATGTTTTAAGTATTAACGTAATACAAATTAGATATACATGCTAGGATATAAGATTTATTACGTTAGAAACTGTAGTATATTTGTTGCATTTTGCCTTGTATTTGGTGCTCGATAATCAGGTATTTTATCTGGAGTTAAACAGCAAACAAAGGAGGAAACCAAGTATTCTCTCGACTTAAATACTGAATAGAATACTCAATCAAGTACTGTTCTACGAATTGATCAAACTATAAATACTCGTTACTGATTATACAAATCAAAAAATCCACACAAGAATTTGAACATTAGATTTCTTCTGTTATTTGAGTCTTAAGAGTTTAGTCTGGCTGGTTTTTCTCTTCCATTATTGCAGGCCGTAGGAACACCAACAATTGATTGGTTGATAGCAAAAACCTCTTCACCAACTACAATCAAATGCTTTGACAAGAAGGTACATACAAGACTCTCTTAGGGTGAGATTCTAATATATTAAGAGAGAAGGGGGCTCTAGCGTCGACACGTCGTTCCCCTATTGGTCAATTTTATTTTAAAAAATCCAAGTCAACATATAATAATTAAACCTAACAAAACTTATCTACCACATGAGAAAATATTAAGTCATATGTAAAGTTTCATGATTATTGATCCAAATGAAGGGGAACGAAAGAAAACGAAAACATAAGTTGGTGTATCTAAGTGTAAACGAAAACGATGACAGAGAATGGTGTCATGAATTCACACCTCTCTCCGGTAATTCCTTGAAGAATATTCATGTGATCGGACATTCGTGTGTAGACCTCGCTAGATGGAAGTGCACCCATGTAAACGACACACCTCTTCCACTACAAGAAACAATCGTTTTCCAACGGTCCATTACGACGGCTTTTAAATCGTCGCAAATTTACAACGATTTTACGACGATCTAACGTCTAGTTTAAAAACCGTCGTAAAACCGTCCTATAAAAAAATCGTCGTAAACTTGACGTACAATTTACGACGAATTACGATGATTATACATCGATAACGAGAGATTTGCTAGTAAATGTAAAACCGTCGTAAATTCGTCGCAAAATTACGACGAATATACGACGACTACATTTCGATGTACATATTACGACGATTTTACGTCGAAAAAGGAGTTAGTGAAAAACATTTAAAACATGTTTACCTAACAATTTAGATGAAAAAATTTATCGCAAAATCGTCGTAAACTCGTCGTAATATTATTGTTGAATGTAAAACCGTCGTAAAAAGTCGTCATAAAAGCGTTGTAAAGCCCGAAATTTTCCTATAAATAGATCTTCATTCCTTCATTCAATCACAACACATCATCATTCAAACATAAGAGCATCTTCATCTTGGAGACCCATTGTAGGTCTCTTAAATTTTAGTATAGTGTTGTAAATCCTTATATATTGGGTTGTCCATTGCCGGAAACCCGAATTAAGAGTTATATTACTTTGAAGAAAAGAAGTAATAATATTATAAGGTTAATTTACTCTATTCACGTGGCTAGACGTGACACAAGAGACCATCTCCTTTATTGTCTAATCAATAAAAAGAGATAGTATTGTGAGTTTATTTTCAAGATGTCTATATACGAGCTAAGAAGTTGGATGTATATGCGTAAAGATTCAGATGGGGCGTTGACAGAAGAGTTCAAGAACGGGTTAGAAATTTTTATGTATCAGGCTACAAATATGGAGAGAACGAAAGATAGTGGGAAGATGTTTTGTCCTTGTTTGAAATGCAAGAATACGAGGTATACACTAACCAAAACCGTGTGGACGCATTTATTAAATAGAGGGTTTATGCCGCAATATTTTGTTTGGTATCTACATGGAGAAGGATATGGCAGTAATACTGGGAATGCTGGTAGTAGTAGTAATTATCAAAGTCATGTTGATATTGATGAATCGAATTATGGTCATCAGCCTAATCAGTATCAATATGACCAAAGTGTAGATCATGATAGGATGCACGAAATGGTGACTGATGCATTTCATGAAACGCATACGGGTAATGCTGTTGAGGAACCTAATGTAGATGCCAAACGATTTTATGATTTGTTAGACAATGCTAATCAGCCAATCTACGAAGGATGTAGAGAAGGCTTGTCTAAATTATCGTTGGCAGCTAGGATGATGTCAATTAAAACAGATCATAACCTGGCTGAGGTTTGCATGGATGATTGGGCTGATCTTCTGAAGGAGTATCTACCGGAGGATAACTTGGCAGCGGGAACATACTATGAAATTCAGAAGTTGATTTTTAGTCTTGGTCTACCTTCTGAGATGATAGATGTATGGTTGACAATTGTATGATTTTTTGGAAAGATGATGATCAGCTGGAGGAATGTCGATTTTGCCAAAAACCAAGATACAGGCCGCAAACTGGTGGGCGTAAAAGGATACCGTACCAACGTATGTGGTATCTCCCTATAACTGATAGGTTAAAACGGCTTTATCAATCTGAAAGGACAGCTGCATCAATGAGATGGCATGCGGAACATACACAAGTAGATGGAGAAGTTGTTCATCCATCAGATGCAAAGGCATGGAAACACTTCAATATGGTATACCCAGATTTTGCTAAGTTCAAACGGAATATCTATCTTGGTCTGTGCACTGATGGTTTTAGTCCATTTTGTATGTCTGGTAGACAATATTCATTATGGCCAGTAATCCTAACTCCTTATAACCTTCCTCCAGATATGTGCATGCAAAGGGAATTTCTTTTCCTAAGTATTTTGGTTCCAGGTCCAAATCATCCGAAGCGAGCTTCTCGATGTATTTCTTCATCCACTCATACATGAGTTGAATCAGTTATGGTAACTGGCGTTCGTACATATGACTGTTCTACGAGGAAAAATTTTACTATGCGGGCTGTGCTAATGTGGACAATAAGTGATTTCCCCGCTTATGGTATGCTATCAGGATGGACTACACATGGGAGGCTATCTTGTCCTTATTGTCTTCATCGAACTGGTGCGTTTCAGCTAAAACATGGTAGAAAAACTTGTTGGTTTGATTGTCACCGGAGGTTTTTACCGGATAACTATCCATATCGGAGGAACAAGAGGTTATTTATGAAGAACAAAAGTGTACATGTCCCTCCACCCGTTAATTTAACAGGAGCTGATATACAGGCGCAAATCGATCATTGGAGGGCAGAAGAAACAGTAACTCGTGGGGGAAACTGGCACACTCCTGCAAATATGCCTGAAGGTTATGGAGTTCATCATAATTGGCACAAGAAAAGTATCTTTTGGCAACTACCTTATTGGAAAGATCATCTGCTCAGACACAATCTTGATGTCATGCACATTGAAAAAAACTTTTTTGATAACATCATGCATACAGTTATGAACGTAGCGGGAAGAACAAAAGACAATGGTAAGTCAAGATTGGACTTGCCTGATTTATGCAACAGAAGTGAGTTGCATCTACTGAGAAACGGGAAAGCACCAGTTCCTGTATTTCGGTTGAGTGCAGATCAAAAGTCAGCATTGTTCAGATGGGTTTCTTCTGACGTTAAATTTCCTGATGGGTATGTCTCTAATCTTTCCAAATCTGTTGAGAAGGGGGTAAAGTTTGCTGGGATGAAAAGCCATGACTGCCATGTGTTTATGCAACGATTATTTCTATTTGCATTTGCTGAACTCTTGCCCAAAAACGTCCATGAAGCTATTGGAGGCATTGGTGCTTTTTTCGGGATCTTAGTACATGAACATTATCAGTTGATGTAATATCACAACTGGCATTGAATATTCCAATCTTGTTGTGTAATTTGGAAAAGATCTTCCCACCATCATTTTTTGATGTTATGGAACAGCTTCCTGTTCATCTCCCACACGAAGCAGAGCTCGGTGGACCCGTTCAGTACAGGTGGATGTATCCGTTCGAGCGTTTCATGAAGCATCTTAAAGGTAAAGCCAAAAACCTAGCTAAAGTGGAAGGCTCAATTGTGGCGGGAAGCTTGACGCAAGAGACTTCACACTTCATTTCATACTATTTTGCACCAAAAGTACGTACACGCAAAAGAGCTACTCGTCGATATGATGATGGAGGAGTTGGCCATACATATGCCGTTGAAGGTGTACCTGACATATTCTCGCCGATTGGACGTCTTAGTGGAAAACTAAAAGATGTTTGGTGGTCCAATGAAAAAGATTATCACAGTGCACATACGTATATCCTGTTAAATTGTGAAGAGTTGTCATCGTATGAAAGGTATCTTATAATTTAATTAATAATATCTTTTTTAAAGTTGTCAGTATTAATAACTATTTGTTGTTTTTCTCAGCACATTTGTTGATGAGGTTAAAGAATGCATATCTGGGGTTTCTGAAACTGAAATCAATGATCGTAAAGATCAACACTATGCCCAGTGGTTAAAAGGACAAGTACGTTTAAAATTTTAATTAAAAGACTACTTTAATTTGCTATATATCGAAATCAAGAAATAAAAGCGGAATTTTTTTCATATTAGGTGGACCCGAATGATCCGGATGAATTTCCAACATGGTTCCATGAGTTACTACTAGGTCCGATGGCCAAAATAACTACAGCCTCAATGTATTTCACTCGGAGCTATGTTTTTCACATACCGTCACGGTGCAAAGCGGGCGACAACTAACTATGGAGTTTGTGTGAGGGGTGAAATCGATTTTTATGGAGTTGTGCAAGAAATAATTGAAGTAGAGTATCCTGGATTGTTAAGGCTGAAAACTGTTCTCTTCAAATGTGATTGGTTTGATCCAACTGTTGGACGAGGGGTACGTCTAAACAAGTTTGGAGTTGTTGACGTGAACAAATCACGACGGTACAACAGGTTTGAGCCATTTATATTAGCTTCTCAAGCAGAACAGGTAACGTTTCTGCCATACCCTCGAGTTCGATCAACAGGAATTTCATGGTTAGCAGTAGTTAAAGTGGCTCCGAGGGGCAAGATTGTAGGGGTTGAGGATGTTCCACTTCAACAGGACACTTGCGTAGATCTGTCTGAACCAGATGTTGATGAGGAGATGTTTTTAATAGACCCTCGGAACAGGCAAGTTGAAGATCTTCCCGATGATACAGAAGAAGAAGGTGATGATGAGTTTGCTGAAACCGATGATGACGATTTGGCGGAAGAAGACGACGGTGATGGTGATGAAGTAATAGAGGAAAATGAATCTGATTGAGTTTCATGCATTGTATTTAGTGAATGTTTGTTATTATGTAATTTGTAACTTTGTTTGTTTGAATTTTTTAAAAACCCTAAAATTTGATTTTACGACGGTTTTACGACGGTTTTTCTAAACCCTAAACCCTAAGTCTAGGTTTTAAGCCCTGAATGAATAGGGTTTCAAAATTACGACGTCTTTACGACGAACCATCGTAATATCGTCGTAAAGTTACGACGATTTTACGACGAGTATACTATTTCGTCGTAAAATCGTCGTAATGTTGAAATCCAAGAATTTGAATCTTTTATATCTTATTGGTTGTAAGGTATTTCACAAATGTTTTTGATTGGTTATCTTATTTTATATGAAATGTTATCAATCTGATCAAAATCAAAAATTTGAAAAAAAAACATACATATTTACAAGTTCATGCATGTTTTCGTAAATGTTAAGTGAAAGGTTATATATTAGAATACGGAATTTCAATTTTTACTATCTCATTTCATAAATCCATCATATATGCAAAGTTGTAAACCTTTTGTTATATGTTAAGATACAATAACCTTTGCATTGTTCTTTATGCAATATCTCATTTATAAGATTTAGGGTTTACTCACTTTTTTAAAAAACATCGTAAATCCGTCGTAATATAATCGTAAAGTTACGACGGTTTTACGACGATTAAACCCAAAACCGTCGTAAAACCGTCGTAACGTTTGCCCGGATAGGCTCTTGATCCGAGGTACGAGGTTATGAATGTTTACGTTACGACGATTTTACGACGGTTTTAGGTTTAATCGTCGTAAAACCGTCATAACGGTCAAATGCTCCCATCACGACATGTGTCATGTCATGCAGTGGACCGACTGTTATACAACTGAATCGTCGTAAAACCGTCGTAATGTTACGACGATTTTACGACAATCACAAAATCTATATAAGGGACGCGAGATTTCCTCCTTCGTCGCTCATTCCTCTCTTCCCCCTCTCTCTCTAGAAATCTCTCTATCTCTCTAGAAATCTACCTCTCCCTTCTCTCCCTACTCTCCAACCAATTAATTTGTAAGTATTTTTGTTAAATTAATTTCATTACATATTATTTTAGATTTAGGTTCAGAATTTAGATTTAGGTTGGGAATTTAGATTTATGTTCTGAATTTAGATTTAGGTTTCAGAATTTAGTTAGGCCCGGATTTTGGTAAATTTAAATAAATATTTGAAAAATTAGTAACTAATTTTTTAAAATTTTGTAAGTTATGTCGATATGGCTCATCGGGCTAAGAGATTTCACTACCGACAGCTCGTCGATTCTGACGGTACGGCCCCGTCTACCTCGGCGACCGGATCAGCCATCCCGGAGTCCTCGGGAACACAACGGACGGTTTCCCAACCGGTCGTTGTTCCGCAGCCGGCACCGCCTCCACCACCACCAGCCGAACCAGCGGCTCCCGCACAGGCCGATCCTGAGGCTGATCCGATCCCGCCTGTACCGTATGCCCAGTTTACGGTACAGGATCTTCTGGCGCAACCCGGTCGTGAGACCATGAACAAACTCGACCCGGATCGAGCCCCGGGCACCTTTTGGTACATAATTTTTTTCCTACAATATTTTTAAATTAATAATATTTATTCTTATATATTTGATATTAATTTACTTTTTCTCTTTCCATTTGAATAGGTTTACGACCGACAATGCAGTCGGTCGTAACGTTGCGGATATCATCAAGGGGTTTTTCGTACAACCCCATACCAGCTGAAGAAGCTGGATCAGGCCACACTTGACACTTGGTTCAAGTGTTTTGCGGTAAGTAATTTACCATTTCGTTTAATTGTAATTTTAAATTTTAACTTTTTACAAAAATTACTAACTTCTTTTTTTTCTAGCAAAACTGGCATTGGGAAACATCCGCACACGGACGTGTGGAGACGGTCTTCAAGGAGAAGATCAAATTCCGCCTTAACAACACCGTTTCCGACTGGAAACGGAAGTGGGAGGTTGACGGCGACAAGGCCAAGCCGGCGCCTATGGCCAATACCGTCTGGCGGGGCCTTGTCCAGTACTGGTTGGATCCGCACAACCAGACTACAACCGCCAAGTGTTCCTGATCTAGGTAAGTAGTTAATTTCAATAATATTAACATTATTTTTTTTCTTATAATAGATTTTAATGAAAATATTTTTCAGGAACGCTACTGATGATGCGGGAAATCGGAGGAACGTCCCGCACACTTCCGGCCAGATTCCTTTTGCCGGAAGACGGCTTATGATGGTAAGTAAATTTAAATTACTAATTTTTTTGTTTTCAAATAATTAACTCTTATTTCTCGATACTAATTAATTTTTTCATTTTGATTTTGTAGGTCGAAGATAACGGAGGAGAACTTCCTCCGATGACGAAGGTTTTCGCCGAGACGCATAAGAAGCGTAACGGCGAATTCACGGATCATCGGGCGGAGGAGATCTACAACACCGCCTGTGCGGCGATCGAGGAGCGACAAACGCAGCTGACTCAGTAGACGCATCAAACGTCTCCCGGAGGTAGCTCGGTGCAATCGACCCCGGCACTGACGGTGGCGGAGATGGACCAGATCTTCGAAGAGGTAAATTTAATTACTATATTTAATTAATGTAACTTTAGTTTTAAATTAAATTTCTAACCATAATGTTTTTAAAATATTTGTAGGTTGCCCCAAAGAAAAAGAGGCGGGTATTAGGGATGGGGTCCATCCGTGATACCCCGAGAGCTACGGCGACTGGTCACGTCCGGGTCCCGGATCCGGTTATCCGCCAGGAGATCGACCAGCTGCAGACCCGGTACGAGACGAGGATCGACCAGCTCTACGGTCTCTTCGAGATCATGGGAGCCGACAACCCGGTACTCATGGCGCAGTTGGACAAGCTGCGGGCTGATGGGGTTGTCGGATCGTCTGCCGCCGGGTCATCCACTAGGACGCAACCGCCGGTGCAGACGGACGAGGAGATGTTCCGATCTCTCGGGGTTGAGCCTCCTAGAGCCGGAGATCAGGCGCCAGCGGAAGCATCAAACCGAAGACCCGGCAAGGAACACGTCCAGGACGATGGGAAGGAGGCCGGTGACGGGATCGACGATTTAGATTTAGATTTAGATCTGTAGGGTTTTTATGTAAATAACAATTAATTTTAATTTCAAATTTTAATAAATTTTAAATTGTAAATTATTTTTTTTTTAATTTAAATTTTAATTCGAATTAATTTTTTTTTAATTTTCAATTATATTAAACGTCGTATAATCGTCGTAATAGCTTTATTAAAACCGTCGTACATTCGTCGTAAATATTACGACGAATTTACGACTAAAATGTACGACGGCAAATACGACGATTATACGTCCGTGCTTTACGACGATTTTACGACGAAATGATTAAATACTTTACGATTGATTTACGACGATTTATGCGTCGTACATTTTACGACGATCTTACGTCGACCATTAACGACCACTTAACGACGGTCCAGACGAAGACCAAGTCGACGCAATTCGATGTAAAATCGTCGTAAACTGTACGACGCATTTACGACGAAACGAAACCGTCGTATATTATACTACGATTTTACGATGATTTGTCTATTACGACGATGACTTTACAACGATTTTGAAATCGTCGGTAGTCCGTCGTAATAGCCCTATTACGACGAAATAAAGATCATTTCGGCCGTTGTAAAATGATGTTTTTCTTGTAGTGTTCATGGATTATTATCACTATCATCATGTATGATAGCTGATCATGGAAAGAAACAAGATATGATGATTAGAACCATAATCAAATAATAATATCTTTTGGTCTTGATTATCATCTACGACTGTTGAGACTGAACATAAACAAGACGATGAGGCAGGAGACGAGGCAAATATATTTCAGGTGACATTGTTCCTTTTTTTAATCATGGTGTTGTCAGGGAATGATAAAAGAAAGAGAAAAATCGAAATTGAAATTTTTTTGGAAAGTTAAAAAGGATCTTTAGATAAGTTTGTTAAAAGAAGATGCATATTTAGTTTGGATCATAATGAAAATCCTAATGATCAGCCAAGTGAAAAGTTATATGATATTGTGAATAAGCCTCCTGAGAATGTATCAGATCCTAATATTCCTCTTTTTGATATTTATGATCCTAGGAATTGGAATAATCCTGACAGTAAAACAAGGGATTTATTGATTGAAAAAGGATCTCAAAGAGAAATGGATCTTGAGTTTCTTATTGATGATAAAACTAAAAGGCATTTTGCATATAGGCATTATTCTAGATAGTTGTGTAATGGGTAGATTCATGATAGAAAGTGGTTGGTTTACTCAAAGCATGTGGATAAAGTGTATTGTTTTTGCTGTAAATTGTTTACATCTCATGGTATCTCAAGTTTGTTAGCAAACCAACCATATTAATGATCCCACAAGAAAAATGAGTATTCTTAACATCGGAAAAACGCTATATATTGATACCATGAGAGAAGTGAGGAGCATATGGCTAACATGAGGACTTGAAATGAGTTGAAAGTTAGAATTCAAGGTAATCTAACTATGACAACGAATTCTAGCAAGAGATTGCAAAAGAAAAAAAAACGTTGGAGACAAGTTTCATATACAATAATTGCAACTTTCGAAAAGAAACTTACCCTTTTGAGGATCAAGTCAGAAGCTCTATGAAGATAGTAACAGTACTTTATTAGGAATGGTTGAGATGATTTCTCAATTTGATTGGATTACAGAGTCATATTAGACACATCCATACTCATGAGATACATCATCACATTATCCTGCGCATAACATTCAGAATGAGCTGATTTCTCTTCTCGCTCATAAGGTTAGACTTTCTATCACAAGTGTTATACACAATAATTTTTTCTATTATCTTTGACTGTACACTAGATGTGAGTAATCAAGAGCAAATGAGTATAGTCATACGATGCATGAATATGTCAAGTAAAGGGATAAGAATATAAGAGTATTTCTTAGACTTTATAATATATAGTTTTTTTTTGGTAAACGACTTTATAATATATAGTTGATGATACATCGAGTTTAGGTCTCTTGAATGAATTACAAAATGCCTTTAAGTCTCTTGATCTTAATATTAAAATTGTGAGGGGGAGAATGCTATGATAATGGTTCTAATATGAAGAAATAAACCAAGGAGTTCAAAAACAATTAGTTGAAATTAATTCGAAAGCATTGTCATGTCATATGCTTGTCATAGTTTGAATCTAACTATCTTGTTGTTAGTGATACGAGTCATTCTTGTGTGATAGTTGTATCTTTTTATGGAATTGTGTAACGCATATAAATTTTTTTCAAGCTCTAACAAAAAAATGGAATATTTTACTTAAGCATGTTTCATGTTTTACGGTAAAAAATATGTCACTATGGACTTAGACAATCTATTTCATAGGTTATTTTTTTTCTTCTCTGTGTAGAAAAATCTAAAACGGATGAACTCTTTCATGAGTTAAACACAAAGAATCTGAATGAACATCTCAATGAGCTTGTACCTGGTCTCACACCTAAGCTCTTCTGCATATATAATGCATCCTTCACTTTGGATAGCCGGATATGTTTAAAATAATTGGATCTTTTAGGTTTTTGATTTTACATTGGAATTATGTTGCTGCTATACAATTTGGATATAGGTTCCCTTTTACAAGTATTCATATGTCTGTCTCCCTTTGCATTTTTCACAACTATGTTCTGTTTTAATGTGTGGGACAGTTGTGGGGAAAATTGTGTGCTTGCAGAGTGAATAAATCCAAGTTGTATTTTAAGTGTTTAAGTACAGAAAGTTGAAATGTATCTGCAAGCACACAAGGAGGTAAAAGACTAAAAGAAGATAGTTCATTCTCCTGGCGATTTCTAGTAAATCATATTTTATCAACTATTAGTTGTCTTAATGACATGGTCAGTTTATGTAAAACTGCAAATAAACCGAAATAAACCAAGATCTCTATGAATCAGCCATTAAGCTAATTTCATATCACAGACCGAGTATTTCTAGATTTATCGTATAGCTTTTGTAAATCTAAATTACTACGTAGATATTAAATTTTGCAAAGTGAAGCAGAGTGAATAAATCCAAGTTGTATTTTAAGTGTTTAAGTAGTATAAAGACCAAATGCTTTAGCAAAAATTATAAAAAGACTACCAAAATAAGATGTTTCAACAAAATTAAAATTGCAATAACAACATATTTAGGAAGGAAACACCCGAGTCTGAAACCTTATAGCAAAAAGGAGAGATGTCGTTGGGAATTCAAAGACAATTTGTAAAATAAAACCACATGCATCTAAGAATCAGCAATGGTGACCTCGACCTCAACACCAGGCTCAATGGTGATGGAAGTGATCTGCTTCACCACATCAGGAGAGCTAAAGAGATCAATCACACGCTTGTGTACACGCAGCTCGAACCTGTCCCATGTGTTGGTTCCTACAATACATAAACAAACATCTCTATAAACATGTAGGTTCCTTCTCTATTATGAATGTTTTGCAGTAAAATATGATACTATGATTGCAACCTAATGACAAACTCGTGCAGAGACGGTTCTGAACCACATAGCAAATTAATGAGAAAGTCCAAAAAGAGAAGGGAAATTTGATTACTGACCTTCACCACAAGGAGCTTTTCTTGTGGTAATCTTGAGAACTTTAGTTGGCATCCTCACTGGTCCTTTAACTCTCAATCTCTTGTCTTTAGCTCCACGAACCAAGTCAGTGCACACTAACCATCAATCAAACATAAAGACAAAAACTTAGATTTCAGTAATGACAGTGATTACCCATTTCAGTTCCAGTGTTAAGCTAATGACTAAACGAAATTCCACTAAGCCAATACCGTATTGCAGATAATACCCTTTAAAAGATGTAGCTAAAAGAAACGAACTTGATGGCTAAATCAAGAAAACGAATCTCACCCTTTTCAAGGTTTTTGACGTTCTTGGAGGAGAGAGTGATTCTAATCTTGTGAATCTGCTCTTGTGGCTCCTCAAATCCTGTCTTTCCTTGCTTCATCGGTGGTGCGTACGCCATAGCTTTCTCCTACTTTTCTTTTTCAAGTTCCTTAAGCTAACACAATGCATCCAAAAAGAAACAACCTTATTAGATATCAAATCGAAACCCTAAACTTGAATTTCAAAAACCATTTCCGACATAACAGTTCAATTCATACGATAATATTAAGAAAAGATTGTATTAAAAGTGTAAATCTGTAGAGGAAAATTTACCAGAGAAGAAAGGAGACACGAGCCGCTGAGTTGATGAAGAAACTGGGCGACGAACTTTGTGGGAGGGAGACGCTGTTAGGTTATAACTAAGACACAGAAATTAGGTTTTTTCTTTTGCTACTTCCCTAATGGGCCTTTTAGATTTTTACTTTAGCCCATTTTAAAGAACACGATTTTGGCCCCTTGGAAATCCGTTGTAGTTTTCTTATAGAACAAAGTAATTGATTTTCCTTCACCCAACTTATTTAAACATATGGATTATTTGTTGTAGGAAACATTAGATTAGAGAAACATTATAGGATAATGTATCATGTATGTCTATAGATTATGTGGTACATAAAAAAGGATAAATATAAGTTTTATAACAGAGTTAAGTGTTTAACTCAAGACACATTAGCATAGCCATCAAGGAGTGTGAAGCTTGGTTTGAGATTGATGAGACATTTAAAAAAAATATATATATACAGCAGTGGATGTGAATTTTATAGAATTTCTGATTTTTTATATGGAAAACTTGAGAAAGAGGAGATGAATAGTTAATTTGAATAATAATAGAGTTATAGACCATGGTTAGACGAATCAAACAATCTATCACAAAGAAATACATAAATAATAAATTGCAGAGAGTTTTCATTTAGGGCAAGACAAAGAGCTAAGATACATATAAAAAAAAGTACATGCCACCTAACTAACTTTCTAATTATTCCTTTGAACGGCCCATAGTTAAGTTGAGAAGGTAAATTTTCTATCATTTTCAGTTCAGGTCCAAGCCGGCAAGGAAGTGGCTCGACCAAAGTCTTCTTTGGTGGCAGTTGGTCAATGAATATATATATGGTCTTTGGTGATGGTTCAAAACTTCAAATATGGTGGCTCTAAGGATACTAGGCCGATGGTGGTCGACTCGGTTAGGTCTTTTTGTGACATGGTCAAGTCTCCTCCATCCAAAATCGAATTTTATCGACAAAAGTCTTTATTGTATGTCCAAGAATGATTGGCATGCTTGTTTTTATTTAGTTTGTTTTCAGTTTGTTCTTGTTGGATTTTGGTGGCTATTGGATGGTCTCTTCTAGTTTTGGCATCACTTCTACAACATGTTAAAATGCTGGTTCAATGACTACATCATATGTGGACTTTGAAAGAATGACGGCCCAATTTCTAATATTTGATAGCTTTTTATGTAAAAATAATATTTGATAGCTTAATAGCATTTCAATCAATCTTTATCTCAATTGAAGCCATTTTATATGTCAGTTTTTTAGGCTCTCATAGGTTGAATTATGATGATGGAATCCAACACTAACGGGTTGATATTGTTATTTTTTTTTTTTTGCTATGATAACGGGTTGATATTATTGTTGAACGTAAAAGATTTTTGAGCAAATGTTGGATGATTTCAGGCTTAAATTCATATGGGTGTAAAAAAAACCATGTAAAATACGTGGTCACTGGTCACTACATTTCATCGAACTTAAAACCCAATTGCTCAAAATGTGAAAACTTCGAAAATTTTCGTTGTCAGCAAAGTCATTGCTCATTATGAAACCAATTTATTGCACGAAGAAAATCGCCGATGGAACATCACCGTTCACCGGAGCGTATCCGTCACGCGCTGTTAAAGCTATTCAAAAGACTAGAAAGAAAAAAATCCCGCAGATTTCACGCGACGTTTGTCTCTTTCACACACTCATCGATGACGTGTCATCTGAAACAAAGAGTCAATACTGCCAAGTCAGCATTAAATTCCACATATGTGCCAAGTGTCGCCAGTCTGGCGTCAGTAATTGTCCATCTGTGTCACCGTAACGTCAGTGTAGCAAGTGGGACCCGCAATTAGCCAAATTATAAAACTTTTAGTGGCCCACTTTCGGACCAGAGAGCTTTCAATCTCAGCTGTACGATTCTTTTTTACTGCTTTGCTGACTCTTATTTAATTTTATTTGGATTTTCTTATAACATTTTCGCGTTTATATTCTTATTTCTTAAATTTTTTAAATTATTATTTTAGTGTTCACATCAATACATTGACAAGAGAGCCGCGCAATTCGCTCCGCGATTGAGACGGGCCCGTTCCTCTTATCCTTCCCAGGTTTTCTTTTGTTTTCTTCTCACCACTCCATAAATCTCAACATTTATATATATATATTATTTCATTTTCTCGAATTTGTGTTTCTTTGGTTTTTGATAACAATTTAAATTTTATATCTAATGGTGACGAGGACAAAATGTCTTTTTGGGTTATCGGAATTTTTTTTTTTTGGTGATAATGGTGAAAAAGCAAAATTTAAAACGAAATCCTAAATATTCTCATCGGAAAGTTCAACTACGAATTACGGCATGTAGTTTTAAATATGTTTTTGATGGGATACCCACCAGCGCCTCGGATATTTCATTTATGCTCATGTGTCCCTTTTTTGTATAAACATCGAAAACTTAACAATTAATAACAAAATCATTGGAATCGTGGTTAGGTACGTAGCTCCCAATTTTTCTCCTACCATAGTGATTAGTGTACTATTGAGACTGATAAAATAACCAAATTCTGAACGTGTAGCGAGCGGTGGACATGTCATATCATATCATATGTGTATTCACGTAAAAAGTTAACTCTAACATAGGTGCTTCTAATCTACTTACAAAAGAAAAGAAAAAAAAAACAACATCGGTGCTTCTGATATTAGGGTTCAGAACTTTGACGTTAGCATGATAGATTATATACTAACCGATAGGGTTGGTTTAGACGTTTAGTCTAAACCGGCTGATTTTGCTCATATATAGATTACTATGGCCTACATTGTACAGATTCTATACATGTAAAACCAAATTGATCGCTATTTTTATGTCAACGTAATTAAGTATATTATTGATACTATATCGAGATGCAAAATTATTTGATACCAAATATACCTCATGGTTTTGGATCATAGATGCCTACTTGTTTAGGTGCCACGATTTTTATTCCAACATACTGTCGTTGTTTTTGTTGGCGATTGATTAATTCTGGAAGCTTAATATTGGCAGTAATTTTTTAGTTTTTTGTGATATAAAAGGATTTTTAAATACCTTATCTTATGCTTTACTAGTTCATGCAACTACTGAATCATAAGCATTGGGATGCATTTTTTGCGGTGATTTGCTACTTGAAAAGCAGTGTAATAAGCTTATAAGAGCATCACCAATGCTAATACCCATTTTGGGTTTCTTAGCATTTTTTAATTTCGTTTAATATTTATTTTTTAGTTGGGAAGGACTTCATGTTTTGTACCCCTCCAACCCTGATCTTCTATTTAAGAGTTGTTTTGATTAAAATATTAATATTTTGTTTATTTTTTAAATATTTTTAAAAAATTGAAAATAAAATTACATAAATACATAACATAAAACGTGATTAATATAAGAATACATGATTAATTGAAATACAAATTTTTAAAATTACAAAAAAAACATACAAACTTAATTTCAAAGAGCGGTTCCTCCAAATTTATGCCAAATATGTTCAACTAAATCTTCCTTTAATTAATTGTGAATTTCGGTATCTCGAACTTGAATCCGATTACCGATCAAATTGTCCAGATTGGATGACGTTTCTGTTCAGTAACTCATATCGACATATGAAGTTCTGCTTCCTTCACCTTGTACGAATTCAGATATATTAAGTTGAGTGTTGGTAGGTCGTTCGTCTTCGACTATCATATTGTGTAATATGAGACATGTTCTCGTAATCTTCCCTATCTTCTCTTTATCCCACATTAAGGCAGGATTTTTGACAATAGCAAACCAGGCTTGCAAGACTCCGAAAGCTCTTTCGACATCTTTCCGTACAGATTCTTGGCATTGAGCAAATAATGTATCTTTTTCACTTCGGGGAAGAGGAATAGACTTGACAAATGTTGCCCAGTTTGGATATATACCGTCCGTCAGGTAATATGGTAGACGATAGTTGTGACCGTTGACAGAGTACCTTACTTTCGGAGCTTTACCATGTAAGATGTCATCAAAAACAGGTGAGCGATCTAAGACATTGATATCGTTTAAAGTACCTGGAGATCCAAAAAAGGCATGCCAAAACCAAAGATCGTATGATGCCACAGCCTCTAAGACAATTGTCGGTTTTCCTGCACCCCGTGTGTATTGCCCTTTCCAAGCTGTAGGGCAATTTTTCCACTCCCAATGCATGCAATCGATGCTGCCAATCATCCCGGAAAATCCACGAGACTCTCCCATTTCAAGCAGCCGTTGAAGATCTTCTCATGTTGGTCTTCGTAAGTATTCATCCCCGAACAAAGAGATTATTGCTTCGGTGAAATTTTCCAAGCAAGTGTACTTTCACCTAGCCGGAGGTACTCGTCACACGCATCAGCTGCACTACCGTATGCCATCATACGAATTGCGGCTGTACATTTTTGTAGCCCAGATAGGCCAAGTCTTCTGACAGCATCTCTCCTTTGTTGAAAGAAAGGCACTTCTTGTGAGAGTCGATCAACAATACGAATGAACAATGTTTTGTTCATTCTAAAACGGCGGCGGAATAAATTGTGAGGGTATGTAGCATCTTCGCTTAAATAATCGTTCCATAAACAAATGTGGCCTTCCTCACGTTGTCTTTCAATATATGCTCTTTTCTTCTTCTTCGGTTTCGGGTTTAGACGACGTTGTATGAAAGAATTCAAAGCATTAATTGTCAAAGTGTTGATCAAAGATTTCAGCAAAATTTTCATCCAAAGTTTCATCAAGATCATTATTGTAAAAATCGTTTGATGAAGAGGCCATTTGTGTGATTAGAAAAAAAGAGAAAGGATATGAAGATGGAGATGTGTTTGCGATATGAAAAGAGAAAGGATATGAAGAAGGAATGGTGTTCTCGAGATATGAAAAATTGGAAAGGAGGTGAAGATGTGCTTGCTGAAAAGTGGAAATAAAAGACAGAGGAGAAGCACAATACAGAGAACGATATGTGGAAATAAACTTGGTATTGCTTGTATTATATAGGCAGATGGTTTGCAAAGAGATTACAAATGAGTGGTTTACAAAGAAACTTTAAAGTCTATGGTTTGAAAAGCGTTCAACGAGATGGCAAATCATCTCTGCTAAAGCGATATACAACATGTGGTATAGCAGGCAAAATTACAAAACGTAGAGGTCCCAGTCCTACTCTCCATAAAGTTACAAAATTACATTTCACGGGAAAGCAAAGACTTGGCCCCTCATTCCTTGTCTGCCATTTCTCCATTACGTGTAAAATCTGCAAAAGAAAGAGTTCATTACCGAGATAGCCAATCCGCATAAATAGAATACAATGCCCATCAGAATGCAATATAGGCAAGTACTAAACAAGTTCACCAAACATACTTCTTTAAATAAACTTCATTAAATAAACTTCAAAGCAAGTTCAACAAACACTTAAAAACAACTGCAAAATACAACTAAAAAAGCAAGTTCAGCTTTTTTCACTTAGACACCAAACACTTAAAAAAAAACTTATGACAAAGGGCAGCAATTAAGTTGTCTTTGAGTACAATTTCGTTCTCAGAAAGTGGCCCTGGTCGAGCTAGTAGTTTTTCGAGCAAGTTTTACCTGGAGATCTTGTCTTTCCTATCTAGGTCCACTTGTGTTATATCCCACATACTCCTCATGTCTGCATAGGCTTTGGCTTCTTCTTGATCGGCCGCTGAAGGTGCTTTTTTCTTGCCCTTGGCTGCTTTTGCAGCTTTTACTCCTGGAGGCCGAGCTGATGTGTCCTCTCCACCAGTCTCTGTCTGCGGTGAATGAACCGCACCTTCATCACATTTTCTACGCTTAACCCTTTCAGCATCTCTTATCGTGGTCGCGGAAGTCCACTTTTGATCATGCCGAAGTTCCCTCGAAGCATGCTCCAGTTAAAACTTGAAGCCGTGATCGTTGAGGAAGATCTGGTGTGCAGCTTTCATCACGTCGTTGTCGTTTTGGCCGGATGATTGCTCTTTAACCGCAGTGCCATAGCAGCCAACGAACTTACACACTTGGTCGTTCATCCTGCTCCACCTCTGCTTGCAATGGGTCCCCTCTCTATCTGGATACTCTTTCAGTTTCGGGCTCGAGTTGAATGTGGCCTTGATGCGTGACCAGAAGGCACAAGCTTTCTGGTCATTACCTACGATTGGGTCCTTGCTGGTGTTCAACCAAGCAGAGATGAGGACAAGGTTTTCTGTTGGTGTCCACTGCCTCCTCGGTGTGACTTTGCGGTCTTCAGCTACAACTGTTGGCTCCTCGGCGTGACTAAACCTGGGCAACTGTGGTGATCCTACATCTATTGGCGGTGAAAAGGAGAAAGGATAGTCCTCTTGACTATTCAAGAGGTTTACAAACCCTTGAGAATTACCATATGGGTTTGGAGAGTCCATATGGTTCGAGAGTTAGGTTTAAGAAGATTGTAGCATGTTAAGTGTTTTAAGTGTTTTACGTTTTTCAAAACTGTTAAGAGTTTTACGGTTTTATAATAGGTCAAGTGTTAAAGTTTACTATCCAATTTTCAACCATAAAACTTAAACTACCATTACTTGATATGATTTCTGAAACGAAAGACAGTCTCTAACATAACCTAAACACTAACTCTTCACCTAACACACATTAATGAACAACTAGCTTTCATTCATAAAACGGAAAAGAAATGAAATACGTTGTCAGCCATGCGTATAGAGAGCCTTGTTCGCGTTGCTGTCCCATCATATTTAGGACAGGATTATGGAACCTCTTCAACTCGCATATGTCTTTCCATAGCCCTAATCAATGCCCAAACAACAACCAAAAGCAAACAACCAAAAGCAATACCATACAATCGATAACACAATAACTGAAACAAGCAAATAACCAAACCATAACCAAAAACCAAAACAAGCAACTTCTACATACAATAGATAACACAAAAACCATTGTCTTTACCTAAAATAGCAACTAACCATACCGGTTCTACCATAGCAAAAGTGTTTTAAGATAAAAGAACATAGCCGCATAACACTTTGCAACTGCTAAACCCTACTTAAACATGTAGGTAATCGCTGCAACAACAGAAAAAAACCAAGTAACATGTAGCTGTCACCTTGGTTAGCCAGTGCCTCCTTCAATCGTGCAACTTCCCCTTGAATCACTCTGACCTCCTCCTTTAAGAGTGCCATGCTCGTATCCGGCACTCTCTCAACCCTTTCCATGTCACGTCTTTGATTCGAAATCCTTCTCTCCAGGATGCCAATTTGCTCCGTGACTGCTTCGTCCCAGAACATGAAGATATGCTCCCCAGTTCCCTACATAAGAACATGAAAAATGATACTAAACTCAGGTTAAACAATTTTATAATGCAAGTATATTGACTTTTCACACTTACCTCTTCTAACCACGCAAGAAAGCTGTAGTATTGCCGACCTGGAGTCCTAACAGCCTCAGCAGACATGCCTTGTAGCTGGATCACTCGACCACAGAAGCACTTCTCCGGGATGCCAAACTTGGCATCTTCCAACATCCAACTGTAGTCCTCAATGTATTCGTCATCAGAAGATGGCTCACTGTAGCTAATGGGCATCCTGTATACAGTAAAGAACAGATGCAAAACGTTTGTGAAAACAGATTCAAAAAACAGATGCAAAACGTTTCAAGGAAACATATTGATCAACATATTGATCAACATAGCCGAGACAAACAGAAGCATTTGATGTAATCAGTTTTACAAGTTGAAACACAAAGACAAATAAGCATTAACCATTCCAGCATCACGTTCACTAAACCTATTTACAACGAACCCGTGTTTGAAAAAGAAAAGATACAATAGATCGCATTAACGATGCTCGAATCACAAACGGAAGATGAAAACTAAAAAGAAAATCGATTTCCGAAATCAAACAAAAAAGAAAAACGGAAGATGAAAACAAAATCAAACCCTAAAATTTTTCCGAAATCGATTAAACCCTAAACGCAAAGCTAATCGATTTCAAATAACCGAGTAAGAATATCAAATTATCGCCGATTCAACCACCCATACATTACTACTGAACCGATTAATCCCAAATTTCAAGTAATTCGACGAACCCTAGAATTTTCCCCAAATTGATTCAAACCCTAATTTTGATTTTAAAAAACGATAAAACCCACCAACAACGATTGTTACGAGGTCGGGAATCTTACCTTGCTCGTCGCGTCGTCCCGATGAAACAGCTTCGTCGTCTCAGCCGTCGAATTCGCCGGTTAACCGATTCGTCGGTGACAGAATGAGACTCAGAGAAAAACACACGACTTCTCTCTTGAAAACAAAATGGCACATGCAAAAAAATAATGAAAAAATTACAACACTTTCCTCTTAATTCCAGCCACTCACCATCCGCCACGTCATCAACGATACTCGCTTGAGACGGGCTCGTCGGTCTCATCTGCAAGAGATGGTCCGTCCAGATTATTCGGCCCAAAGTTATTTTTAATTGTAAACTAGCCCTTCGGGCCCACTGACGTACCGCAGATGATACCGAGTTGGAGATGGTCTAAGATTGGTACGTGTTTTAACTCGCTCAATCTAACGCTAGCTGATTAGAAAATTATATAGTGACATGATGATCTTTAACATGTTAATGTATATGTGATATGTCAAGATTTCGAAGTTTGTTAAAAATGCGGTAGCACAAACATGGTTTAAGGTTAATAGCCAGAGCCGTGCCCAAAAATTCAGAGTCCGTAAGCAGTAATTAAACAAAAAACTTTAATTAACTATTATCATTCCAAATTTATATACAACCATTTCAATTTATATAAAACAAATAATAATTTAGTGTTCCAAATTTATAGAAAATCAATAATACATATAAATAATATAATATTATTGTCTTTAAATTCAGAAAACTACAATACATATCTATAGTTTTAAACGTATTCCAATCTAAAATTCTAAATCATACTTTTTAAAAATTATAATTTAACCAATTTTTTGTGTTTTCTTTTATATGTTAATTCAAATCACAAAGTAATCTAAATCTAATATTAGATGAAATAAAATTATAATTAAAGAATACTTAGCAATTAGCAAATATAAACTAATTATGTGGTTGTTGTAAACAAAAAATAAGTGAGTTGAAGAAGTCTTCAGTGAAAAAGAGAGGAATAAAAACTTTATGTTTCTAACTTTTAAGTTGCTATGTGTGTTGCCCTCATATTGTATTGTATTGTTAAATTAAATTTTAATTAGTTGCTAATTTTATATAAACAAACATTTTGCTACTACTAACAACTAATAATAAACTTTATTAAAGAATTAGACTCTACAATTTATCTAAAAAAACTGGGCCCGTAGGCAAATGTTTATTTTTACTACATAAACACGACCTTGTTAATAGCATAACTAAACATTTTTTTATAGTATATAAAGTTGATATCTGTTAGTCAAAAAAACATTCCACCTCTTCCAAATCATATTTTGAGATATCAATTCTATTTTATTGTGTCAGCTTGTCTGCAATATATTTTGGTGTGAATCAAAGTTTGTTTTAAAAACTAAACATATAGACATTGAGTAATTTCATATGTAATGAGTTAGGTGAAGATACAACTGTATATATTTCATCATATTTCTACTTTTACACAATTGGTTAGACATCTTTTACAATAAACATTCCTCCTAAGTTAGACACTCTAATTTTGTTGTTTGTTTATTTTTTTTTTTGATACAAAGTAGACACTGTACTTTAGAAACGACTAGATTCTAACCACTGCACGGGAATATTGTTTATTGTTTAACAAATTTTGTAATATAATTTGTGTTTTTAAGTTTAGATATAATTATTTTTTAAATATATTTTTTAATAAGTGAAAATATTGATTTTTGTGTTTAGATATATTTTATAGTATTAAAATTAATTATGATTATAAAAATATAATTTTAACCCGTCTGCTAATATTAATTCAAAATGAACTATTATAAAAACATAATTCTAACTTTTCCGTTTATATTACCGTATAATATAAATATTTGTTAAAAGTTTGAGATGTATTAACAATATTATTTAGCATTATAGTTTTCTAAAATTTAATCAACGAAGAGAGTTTACAACTGGTTTTTTCAAACCACATTATAGTGTATGCAATAATTTTTAATTTTTTTTATGTTTTTATTTTGTATGAAAAATATATTTTCGATATACATGTATAATTCAAAATTAGTGATTTTAGTTACCAAAATATTTTTAACCCGGTTTTTATATATATTTTTAGTTCTATAAATTTTAAAAAATATATTTTTAATTATTTAAATTATATATTTAAATTTTACCTATTATTTTATTATTAATTTGTAAATAAATCATAATCGTAAATATATTATATAAGCAACATAAATATTATATCATTTACATCATTATAAATATTTTATATTTCAAATATGACCATTATTTTTCATATGTGAATTATTTTTTTTTCAAAAATTTTAGATATTTTTGATAAAAATAGTTAACAGTATATAAATTATTTAAATTAGAATCTTTAAATCAAATCTAAATTAATATCTGATTTATTATTTTTAATTAAATCAAATCAAATCTAAATTACCTATATTTAAGGAACTCTAAAAATATCTAAATTAATAACTAATTTTCGAAATTAAATATAAATAATTATTAAAATTATTTTTAAACACTTAAAAAAAATTAGAAGTGTTTGGAAACAAGTACTAAATGTGCTTCTGTTTTAATATAATAGATGTATTACCATACAACCATACAATTAATATCTCTAATTTTAATGTACATAAATGTCTATATTCTTTTTTTAGCGAAAATGTAATACTATTTATGGTATTTGGTAATTGCTATATATATTCACATGATTGACAGCTATAGATTTTTATCAAACTCTATTAAGGAGACCACGTTACCAAAAAAAAAACGTAATCTTGAAAACATAAAACATCTTTTGAGTATAAAAACAAACCGCCAATTTAGTGATTAGTACTCTAGTTCACGACGATATTCCTATTCAACACTATCCTCTCAAGTGGCCCAAAAAAAGACAAAACAACAAAAAATACACAACTTTCTTTTGTAATAATAAAATGAAAAATACGAGGGCTTTGAAAAATAATAACTCGTGGTGGTCCCTAATTAACAAAAATAATAATACTGAAAAGTGAGGTCCATACCCAGGGAAAAAAAGGGAAGCAGGAGAGAGGAATTACACAAATAACCCTAAAACAACGATTAAGATTTTCCCGCGCAATGGGGAAGCAAAAATCGAGGGTTTGGTGACGTCAGATTGAAAACAATCGGACGGCTATCGACGACGCCGTTTGTCTTTTTGTGGGTCCTACTTGTCCACCTCACCTTTAAACAAGCCCAACTGTCCTCCATTACCATTCTTGATGTTCTCCTTAAAATTCGAAACATTTTCTCTACTTGCAGACTTTGTAGTTGCAGTTGTATATCATTTTTTAGTTTAATCAAATTCCATATCACCACTAATTAACAACTACACTACAATTTACAAGTTTATTAGTTGAATAACCACATTTTTGTTAGCCTGTTTATGTAGTTCGTATGGTTGATTTAATTACTGTAGATGTTAACATTTATAGCAACTGGACGAAATCTTATGGTTTTGATTGACAAATTGTTACCGCTTTGGTAAAACTATATTATCTGCTTGTGTTGTGGTCAGATTTTCACCGTTTTTAATTGTTACATATTGTTATCTATTTTTTCAATTCAGCTAAAATGAAGATTAACTGTTTTTTCCTTTTTAAAATAAATGATGTTTAAAATTATTGCACATAAAAAAAAAAACTAAAAGTCTAAACAACTTTTAATATCTATTTAAACACAATTTAATCAGTAATAAATTAATATACAGAATAAAAATAGCCAAAAAATTTAAAAACTAATTAATATTGCAGAAAATCATATAGTTTGAAGCAAATCTTTCTCTTTCAACATTATTTAGTGTAAAATAGAGGGAATATTTGTTTGGACAACATAAAATTATATGCATAAGAAATTCAATTGTGACATGAGCCAAATAAATAGGAATAAATATATAATGTATGTATATTAATAGAAAAGAAAACAATCTAGTTTGAATTAAATAATCCTATATATACACACTCACACACACTTGACACTCCATGTCTCTTCAGACAAGTCGGTCCACCAATTCAATTTTTTTTCCTCTTCTCTCATTCCCATTAATTTGTTTTTTTCACTTTCACAAAATCTATAAAAAAAAAAATTAAAAAAAAATAAAAACATGCATTCAGTTCCGGTGATTCTCACCCTCACCGTACTTACAGTGCTCTTAGCATCACCGGCGCAAGTTATCGGATGGCGTCCATATCGTCATCAAACCAACGGCTCCGATCAAATATTCGGCGCATCAAAGAAATTCGAAGGCTCATCGAATCTCGTCCGCCTCCGTTACCACATGGGCCCAGTCCTCACCAACAACATCACCGTCCATCCAATCTGGTACGGCACGTGGCAGAAATCGCAGAAGAAAATCATCCGTGAGTTCATCAACTCAATCTCAGCCGTCGGATCAAAACACCCTTCCGTCTCCGGTTGGTGGAAAACCGTTCAGCTCTACACTGACCAAACCGGATCTAACATTTCCGCCACGGTTCGTCTCGGCGAGGAGAAAAACGACCGGTTTTACTCCCACGGCAAATCCTTAACCCGGTTATCGATTCAGTCGGTGATTAAATCCGCCGTCGCTTCTAGATCTCGGCCGTTGCCGGTAAATCCCAAAAGCGGTCTCTATCTCCTCCTCACCGCCGATGACGTGTACGTTCAGGATTTCTGCGGCCAGGTTTGTGGATTTCACTACTTCACATTCCCGTCGATTGTTGGATTTACGCTGCCGTACGCTTGGGTCGGAAACTCGGCGAAGTTCTGTCCCGGAGTTTGTGCGTATCCGTTCGCCGTACCGGAGTTTATTCCGGGGATTAAACCGGTGAAATCGCCGAACGGTGATGTTGGTGTGGATGGGATGATAAGTGTGATCGCTCACGAGATTGCTGAGCTGGCGACGAATCCGTTGGTTAACGCTTGGTACGCAGGACCCGACCCGGTTGCTCCGGTTGAGATAGCGGATCTTTGCGAGGGTATTTATGGAACGGGAGGTGGTGGTTCGTACACAGGACAGATGTTGAACGACGATCGTGGTGCCACGTATAATGTTAACGGTATCCGACGACGGTATTTGATCCAGTGGTTATGGAACCACGTGGTTAGTTACTGTACCGGACCCAATAAGCTTGATTAGTGATGGTTTTCTTCGGTTTTGCGTTTTTATTTTGGGAAGGGTAATTCTGTCTTTCTGAATTTGTGCTCCATAAAGGGAAATGGAGTGTATGATGGATGGTCTAAGAATATGGGGTTTGTGTTGGAGAATTGTCAACGTATCAATGCATAATTAAATTAGTTAATGATAGTTTTAAGTTTGTTGATTATTATGTGCAAAAAGTCACTTATGCTTTTGTGTTAGTAACATATGATGCTTATCTTTTTTGTTGTTGAAACAAAGCCAAATCTTAATGCGAGATTACATCTTGGCTTTCTTCGGATAGGGTTGTTTTGAAATGGATTGTATTATTTAAAATCTGCACGAGCTATGTTAATGAAGACAAAACTCGTATACCATAAGACAAAAACTCAAATAATTTAAAATATCATATATGTAATGGCTATTAAAATTTAAGCCAAGATTATGTAAAACGGTGTATATGTGACAGGGAGATATGGGGAGTGTAGAAGGATGTATCAATATAGTTATTGACCCAACACATAAATATCAAATTAGGTCAAAATTTTAGATTGTATGAATGTTTTGGGAGAAGGATATATATTTCTTGAAATATCACATTGGAAAAAAGTGTAAGAAAACGAATTCAGAAGACAAGAGGATAAATCATGAAATGAATGAGATATTTTGAGGAATGTGAGGAGGGTAGGTGAAAAATCCAAACCTAACATGATTGTCCTTTTAATGTTTTTCTTTTGGATTTTTTTTTTCGAAAATCAGTAGTTATTAACCCTGATTTGAGGCAATCTTGTTTACATTTTTTTTGTTTTTCACTTGGAGAATCTTGTTCACCTTTTTATCTTTTCACGTAGGCAATCTTGTTTTTATATTTTTCATTTGTTACTTTCACTTAGGTAATCTTGTTTACCTTTTTTCTTTGTTTTTTTCACTTAGGCAATCTTGTTTACCATTTTCGTTTTTCTTTTTTTGCTTTTCTCTTAGGCAGTCTTGGATCAGAGGGGTCTTTTTCAATTAATATCATATATGGTAAAAAGGAAAACCCATTACAATTTAGAGAGTAGAAGCACTACAGAAACTTTTACCAATACAGACAAGTTGTTTGAGACAGCCACTGAGTATAATGGGAAAAAAATTCCACATATTATATTGTTTGAGAATTAATCCAAATCAAACTAGAAAAATTGAGTAAACGTTAGAGAAAAAATGTATTAAGAAAATACCTATTTACGGGTTATTTTTATTATTGTGTGAATCAATAATAGAAACCTTTAAAACCCATATTTATAATGTCGTAAAAGCCGATTTATAAAACTTTTTCTAGTCTCAATAGAATACCCTACCGTAGGGAGCTTCTCCCCCCCATATCCCATGATGTAATTCTTAGCATACTTTATCATATCTTCGCATCTTATAAAAACATGTAAAAAAAAGAGAAAGAAAAAACTGTAAAAAGGAAAAGTCAAAACATTCGTTCATCATACGAGTTCTACACTTCTACTAGTTGTTACTCATCTCTGTTATATATATATATATATATATAGTGCTGTGCGAAAGTTTATAAGGACTTAAGGCAAATTAAAAAAATAGACCTTTTTATTAAAGAAAAGGATTTTCTAACAAAAAAAATATAATATAATTTTAAAATCATATAAAATATTTAAAAATAAAATCTTAATCTAAAAAAATTAATTAAGACATAATCTTTCTTTATTCTTTTTCAATAAACTCTTTCGTCGAACTCTCATAAACGAAGTCTTTAAATAATTATCTTTCTATAGATATAACAGCTAGACTATTTAATCTTTTTTTGTGACATAGTTGATGCAAATAAGATTTTATCAACTTCAATTTTAAAAAAAAAATTTCAGCTGAGGCAACTAAAACTGGAATTGTTGCAATATCTATCCATGAGTTTTTTTTTTCTCTTGAGCTTTAGGGTTTGGTCTGATTTTAAATATCATAAAAGCCGATAATCTAAACAAATCTTAATCAATTTTCTAAAACTATTAGGAGAACGTAATCTTATTCAATTTCTAATATCTATTATTTTTTTTCTCTCTCTTATAAACAAAAATAAGAAAACATCTTATGTAAAAAAAACTCACGCCAACCATAAACTAATTAACTACCTCTTAAAAAAATGGAAACCCTAAAAAATTTATATATTTTGGGGGCTTGAGGCAAAAACCTTTTTCACTACATGGTAAGCACTAGGGCTGGAACGGAGCCGGATATCCGGACTTTTCAAGGTATCTGGATCCGGATCCGGTTTCACCGGATAATCAATTTTACTATCCGGATCCAAAAACTCCGGATATTCGGAGACCCGAATATCCGGTTTGAACCAAATATTACGGATATCCGGTTTCGTTGATTTAAAAAAAAACTTCAATTTTTAAAAATTATTATGAGATCATATATATAATTAAAAATTTAAAATGTTTCAACATAGCAAATATTATAAATACCAAAAATTAAAAAGCATTCAAGTAAAATTCAAATAGCACAAAGTTTAAAAGTTACATAGCAAAAGAGAAAATAGTAATAGAGAAGTTAATTTATCTTCATATCTATATGTTATCCATTTTAATGTTTTTCTCTCACAATCCGAAATAGAAGATAATCATGAAATATGAATTTTAATAAGTATTATCAAAATAAATAAATCTTTAATAAACGGATAACGGATAACGGATATCCGATTTCAAATTTTTCTATTATCCAGATCTGTATCCGAAATAACCGAATACTTAATTTCACTATCCGGATCTAGATCCGAACTATACAGATATTCGGTTTTTACGGATCGGATAGGATTGGATAGCGGATTGGATACCGGATACTGGATAATAATTCCAGTCCTAATAAGCATGGCTCTATATATATATATATATATAAATTCTAGTTCTGATCATTGTCGAAGTCGAAGCACATATATACTTAGCATATTTTGGTTGATACGTGTGTTGTTTTAATTTGTGTTTTGGGTACATGAAATCATGAACGCATACTCAATATTTTGTTTATTGCATTTAACGCCATTTTTTTTTACTTGGCAGAGATGGTGATGGTGGTAGAACAACGACGCTACGTTCGTTACATTTTATTTGTTCTGATCTAAATTTGCTCTCTAGTAATCTAAAACACATTGAAAACTAGAGTTATTTACATTCAAAAGACACTTTTTAGTTTAATTCTTACAAAAAAGACATTTATATCTATTGGATATATATATTTTTTTAATCCGAAATTGGCCCTTGTGGATACGATAAGGTGAATGCGAACTAATTGATAACAGATTAAATTTAGATTCAAAAACAATAATTATTTTTTCCTATCTATTTTGTTTTGTATTTTTTTGTATTGTGAAAGACATAAAATATTTTTTTTGGTTAAAATGAGTTATAATTTCATTTTATCATTGTTTTAAGATCCATTATACTATAATTTATTTATCAAACAAGAAACTTTTCAAAAACATATGTATAATTTGTTTAAAAAAAATCAGAGTCTAGGCAGATATTCACTCAGAAAATATGATGTGGATGATGCATAATGGATATATAACATAGACTTGATTGCGTGGATATATTTTCTTTGAGGTATCCACTCAGAAAATATGATGTGGATGATGCATAATAGATATATAACATGAACATGATTGCGTGGATATGTTTTCATTGATATATTCAACATGGATATACATTTTACATTGTTCATAACCTATCCATATGATCCACGTCCATCTTATGGACAATGTAAAATGTATATCCATGTCGAATATATAAATAAAAATATATCCACCTAATCATGTCAATTAGGGCTGGAACGGAGCCGGATATCCGGACTTTTCAAAGTATCCGGATCCGGCTCCGGATTTGACGGATAATCAATTTTATTATCCGAATCCGGATCCGAAAACTCCGGATATCCGGAGACCGAATATCCGGTTTGAACCAAAGATTTACGGATATCCGACCGGATATCCGGTTTCGTTGATTTAAAAAAAAAAACTTCAATTTTTAAAATTATAATGAGATAACATATATAATTAAAATGTATCATTATAGCAAAAATTACAAATACCAAAAATTTAAAAGCATTCAAGTAGCATTCAAATAACACAAAGTTTAAAAATTTACATAGCAAAAGAGAAAATAGTAATAGAGAAGTTAATTTATCTTCATATTCTTGTGTTATCTATTTTCATGGTCTTCTCTCACAATCTGAAATAAAAAAATTATCATGCAATATAAATTTCAATCATGTGTAAAAGAGTTAAACCAAAAACAATTTTCAAACATAATTAAAACAAAAAATTAAATGCATATCCAAAGATTTCAAAATTTTCAAAATCTTAATAAACGGATAACGGATAACGGATATCCGAGTTTAAAATTTTATATTATCCGGATCCGTATCCGAAATAACCGAATACTTAATTTCACTATCCGGATCCGGATCCAAACTACACGAATATCCAGTTTTTGCGGATCGGATAGGATCGGATACTGGATCGGATAGCGGATACCGGATAATAATTCCAGCCCTAATGTCAATGTTGTATATCCATTATATATCATCCTGATTGGATATCTACCTACACTTCTGATTTTTTTTTTTTTTAAATTATATATGTGTTTTTGAAAAATTTCTTGTTTGATAAATAAATTATAGTATAATGGGTCTTAAAACAACGAGAAAATGAAATTATAACTCATTCTAATAAAAAAATTGTTTTATATCTTTCACAATACAAAAAAATATAAAACAAAACAGATGAGAAAATATAATTATTATTTTTAAAATCTAGGTTTAATATGCTATCCACTTCTTCGAATCCACCTTATCGTATCTACGAAAGACAATTTCGAATTATTTGGACGTAAATAGTGAAATAAGTTACCCAATAGCTGAAAATTACTCTTTTTGTTATTTGAACTATAAAAGTGTTTTCAGTGTAATTATCTCTTGAAACTAACCAGAATTAAACACTAAAAAATCTATAAAAAAAAGAGAGAGAAACAAATAGCTACTAACTTGCTAGAACTATATTTTGGCATATAGGGAGTTCATCATTTTACATTTCTTTACAAAAGAAAAAAGGTTCAACTTTAAGAAAAAAAAGACAAAAAATAATCATAACTAACATCTTTCAAATCAAAACCTCCTTTATGTTTTTTTTTAGCATGGAATCTCCCACAGATTTCACAATCATTGGTTTTTGGTTGTTTATCTAAGCTAATATGGGTGCTTAATCAATTTATATCTGATTTTGGAAAGGAAATTAAATTGAGAACCAGATTTTATCTTTTAATTGATGGAAGTATAAACGAGAAATCAAGCCCCTAATACAAAGGGTCAAAGGGAGTGAAGCTGGATGTCAATTAATAAAGTGAAGACAGTAGGCTACAACTAAAAAAAAGTCCACAAGCTTAGACGAGACTTTGAAAAGAAGCTAGGTAGTGAATTATCAAGAAACAAAACAAAACAAAACAAAAGAAGCATTTATAAAAATGGAAATGATGAGAAGAGAGAATCAACATCATGATAATCAACATCAAAACAATGATAACAAATGAGCAAATCAATAGCACGGTGTCTTGGTAGTGGGAGAAATGGACTTAGCGGCGCCTCCTAAAAGGGCCCCAATACTTTGACTTTCACCACCAAATTTTCCGGTGACTCATTATTGTCTTTTTGTGTTATGTTTTACTTATTATCTAATCCCTTAAAAGTAATTATGTATTCTTTTAGAGAAGAAGAAGAAGACCTGGACTTAATCACATGGTTAAGTAATTTTTAGTCCGGTCCATTCATGTATGATATAAATTAGTAAATTACACTTTCTTGTAGCCATGTGGGCTAGTCTTGAATTAGTCTAGGTGTGTTAAGAATGTAAATGTAGTTTGATTAGGGATGGGCAAAAGAAAACCAAAATTCGTGTAACTGAAACCAAAATGAACTTTATTTTAGCTCGAGTAGTAACAATTTTACTAAATTGATGGTAATTGAGCTTTTCTCTATGTTTATATGGCAACAAGAAATTACATGGCTTTGACTCTTGATTTCTGTTTAGGATAAAATGTTAATGGCACTTGAATAACTTCACACTGATTTTTATTTTACACAAACATCTCTGCATATACAATGACTAAAGATTCTTATCAACACACAAACTATTCTTCTTGGATTTTGCATAACACCAAAGTGAAAACAATCTTAAAGAGTATCCATGCATTTAACACCAATCTATCTCAATCACGGGCAAGCTCAAATATAAATGGTTGTATCACTTTTGATCCTTGAGTTTCTCGTTTTGAATGTACTTTAAAACCCCATAAGCAGTTGTCCCAGCTACAAACAATCCAACCGTTGGAGTAAACACTGGATACACATACTTGACAAACAACTTATCCAACTCTTCTGGGAGGAAACCTGCATCGCCAAAACGAATCACAAGTAAGAGAAGTTATTCTTTCTCGATCGATGAATCTTTCAGGTGAAAAAAAGGCAAAGGGTACACAGTTAATCTGTCCATTACCAATGCAACATTTCTATTCTGTACCACCAAAAGGAACAGAGACCAAGAAAATTAAAATCTTGATGGAACACAACAAGTAGAGCAAAAGAGACAAGCTTGACTATAATTCATAGTCTATATACACTTAGAAATGCCAAGAGACAAGTGACTATAACTCATAGTCTATACACTTAGAAATTTAAAGAGATAAGCTTCTCAAAATGAGACCAGACTACACTCTTGTATGATATCTTCCAAGACTACTAAGAAGATGTATCCACTTGAGTATTCACTATCCTTGTAGCTAAATCTTAGTAATTAGCTCAATTTCGAAGTTAGAATCAGAAATCTCACTGAATTAAGCAATCTAACAAAAATTAGCTACGCAAAAACCCATTAGAGACTTCCAAATCAGCTTCTCTGGAAATTTGTAGTCTACTAAGCGATTTGTAAGAAGAAATGAATCACCAAAAACCTAATGAATGTTCTCGGCTAAGAATAATTTCGAAAATTCGCAGATTAGTAGTACCTGAAGAGGCTAGAATAATCCCTTCGATGAGGATGAGGGCCACCAAGCCCAAGCCATGTGAGAAGAAACGCATTTTTCGTTCCGTCTAAGCTCCTCTGCCTTGGCCGCTCCTTCTTCGCTAATGAAAACCGGTTTCTCCACAGGAGAACGCCTAATTACCTCTCTCTTCCCTTTCCCTTTCCTAGAAGATGAAGATGAAGAAGATGAAGAAGCCGGTGACCCGAATCCTACGCCGGAGGATCCCGGTTTCCTTGGTTGAGCTGGATCCTCTGTTGTCTCGGTTTCGATTTGGGGATTCTGACATTTGATTTCGAATCTAGGGTTTCTGCTCGTCAAGAGATGATGGAGATGATAGGGTCTCGTGGAGAAGGAATACGAAGAGTGGATTTGTAGCGCCATTTTTTTTCAGTTGATTTTGTTTTGCGGTAGAATAATGATCTCGTTAAGGATATTGTTTTTGTTTTTCTTCGTTTTCTAACTCCAAACGACGTCGGATACCCCTAAGTCGGTTTAAATTGGTTCAATCTCTGTTCGGTTTTTGTTTGAGTCGGAGATAACTTTCATTTCGTCAGAAACTAAAATTTTCTCCACAATTTTCTTCCTTCTCGATTCAACAATTCGAGTTTTTTGTTTTTTTTGTTCAGGTATCTAATTTAAGATTCATAAATTTTGAATCCAGTTTTCCCAGTTCGGTTTGGATCGGTTTAACGTAACCAAAAAAGAAATCACTTGTGTTGTGTATAAACGACAGAATCACTATATTTGTTTTGCTACGACAACAATTCCGGGAAAATTAAGACTACAAAAAATCATCTGTGATATTTTTAGTCTCAGCTCATTTTTTTTTGTTTTTTTTGGGGTCAAAGTCTCAGCTCATTTAAAAGGCATGTGGTTGCCGGGATTATGCCTTCACCATGAACACTAATGATCTCTTTACCTGCAAGATCCATGAGAAGCTCAGCTGGAGCTTTAGCTCCTCCATGTTTGAAGAACTTTTCTCTGAGCAATGTTCCCGTGCTCAACGAAAGCGGATCTTCTTCGCATATCGATTGCCAGATCGTAGACGCAAAGCACTTGGCGTATAAGTAGCTATAGTAACCTGCACATAGACACCAGAGTTTTGAAACATCTGCACAAAAATATAAAAAAAACACTTGTATGTATTTATTTAGAGACCTGCTCCATAGTTAAGTAGGTGACTGAATCGGATATGCCAATGTGTTCCTTCGACATGGTTCCAGCTCGTGTGTTCCCTTTTCAGTTCAGCCACGAGTTGACTCACGTCTCTTGCTGTCTCTGGTTGTTCCCCAAACAGCATTTGGTCGATCAACGCATAAAACACCTATAAAAAACCCAAACAGAATCTGACTTTTGATCTCTCTATAACCCATTTTTTTGGTTTTCTGCATTTGAGGATTGAATCAACTAATCAGACCTGGCGTTGCAGTTCAGTTGCTGCAAACATGTTCCTCGCACCTTGTAATGAGTTTACCAACTTCTTGGGTATTGTCTCACCGGTTGAGTAATGCCGGGCAAATCTCTTCAGGAGTCGATAGTCCCATGCATAGTACCTAAGGGACACATGAGCACAATCAGAAAGGTTTTGCAACTTAAATTAAAGAGTATTGAAAGTCGAGAATTATACTCACTCAAATAGATTTGAAGGCATTTCCGCCAAGTCAAGAGCCACCCTGGTACCGGAAAAATGCTGGTACTCCTGTAAAATCCAGAAAACAGAGCAATCAGAAAAACAAGAACAAAGTTTGGAGGGGGATTGTAATTAGCTTTCTGTGTTGATTGATTTGCACAACACCGTTCTTGAGAGCAGAGAGTGAAGTGCGTGGCCGAATTCATGGAACAAAACTTCAACATCAGAGTGGTTAAGCTTGACGACTGACGAATCACGAGCTCGCGAAAAATTGCAAACAAGAGCCAAAACCTGCAACAGGAACAGATCAACAGGCAGCATGTAAGAATATGACATTTTTTGGCCGGAATTTTTAACTATACACTTAATGCAATGAAGGAAAAGAAGATGAATTTGATCAAGCATACAGGGAGTTGGTATTCTGTCTCCGAAATCCTGCGTCCTCCTTTGATTGCAAAGCTAGCACACCCAGGGTATTTTCCTTTTCTTGAGTACAAGTCAAGGTAAAGATACCCTAGATCACCCTGCAAGAGACAGTGGCATGATTTAATTGGCCATCTTCGAATAAACTATGATCTGTGGATTATCTTAGTTTTGTAAACAACATACCTCGTCCGGGTGATGAAGAGACATTTTAAGCACATCTGGGTGCCAGGATTCACCTGGGGCGAGAGGAAAGGTATGAAATGTTGCACCAAACAATGATTCAACAAGCACTTTTAGGCCTTCAATACACTGAGGCAGAGGAAAATATGATGCTACAACCTGTACAAGAATATTCCAACAGAGCATGATAAGATAAATCTATGAAACAGCTCCTCTAGGGAAAGAAAAAATAACCAAAATAAAGATATGGAAACAACTTACAGCGGTGTCCACATCATTGACGGATGATTTCATCATTGAAGTATAGTAAGTTTCATCCCATGGCTCTAATTCTGCAGATATATTACCACATTTCTCTCTTTTAAAGTCTCTAATCGCTATGTATTCCTACAGAGATGGGAACATGTTATTAGAGCCTTAATACTCCATAACAAAAAACATCAGAAAACAGCCAGCTTTTGCAGATATAGTGCGAAGGCCAGCTTACTTCGTCCGCCTTTGGTTTGACTGTCTTGCTCAGTTCTTGTAGGAAGGACGTCACAACCTTTGGCGATTTTGCTAGGTTTGGCTCGACCATAAAGTCAGCATAAGACTTACACCCCATCATCTGAGAGCAACAAAAAAAAAAAGCTATGGCAATACGTAAGTGCAATCTTACAACACAGGGACATATACTACAAAGAATCATAAATGAACATGTACTAACGTGGGCAAGCTCATGGCGTGAAGCAATAAGCTTCTCAAGAACTCCGTGATTTGCATGAGGAACAGAGTTCCCTTGAATATATACCATTTTTCTAACCTGAAAATAGAGGTATTAAATTACAGTGGTGCATAGCATAATAATGCAACTTCAAAGCTCATTTCCCGATTTTTGATACAACACCACACTAAAGTAGAAAACGCTTGTAAGTTACCAATTAGAACTGTTTAATCTCCCACTTCTATCCCTGAGGTTCGGATGTCAGAAAAAAAGAAAATAGAACTAAATAGGTAAAGTAGGCACCTCTTCGTCTGATGTCCATTGCAAAATGGAAGAAAGGGTTCGTAAATCGGTAGTTATTCGAAATCCCTTCTCTTTCGAGCTATGAACAGATCTTTTAGACCCTCTTAGACCCCCTGAAGTGGATCGGTAGATAGGGTTGAGAAGCTGATGCAGATGTCGAGGGATGCGTGATCCTGGAAATATATCAACATGTCCTGGATCCTCAGCAATATTTTCGCTGAACCTGAATATGGATCATACGGAAGTTAGCACTAACAGCACAAAGCACTACAATAATTATGGAGTTTCCATAGAATCGATACTTGTGTATTCATGGGTACTCACTCACAGCACAGCTGAAAAATGTTGGTTGTTAAGTTATTCACTTTATCTAGTTTCTCTGCGAATAATAAATAAACAGACACCAAAAAAGGAATTCAACATCAAGTACAACAGCCACATTATAAAGGGCAAAAAAAACCAACCGCAATAGATATAACAAACCAGGGTCTAGATGAATGCCACCCCTTTCAAAGTCCATTCGGAGGTGATGTGCGGTCCTACTTGCTTCTTTGGTAAGCAAGTTGGAATCTTGCTCTGCTTTTTTCACCGCAGCATACAATGTATGGTTTGTGTTAAGATGCTGAACATCAACAACACAACGAAAATGTCACTGGAGTAAGTTAAGAGATTCCCAAGAATAAACATCACACTCAACTGTGTCTACTGTTATGGATGAGATTCTAGACTGAAAACAGAATTGAGACTGCAGATCTTTTCAAACAATGTGTATGCATGCCTAAACAAGAAAAGTGTTCAAAGATGAAGGTATTCCATATATTTTATTTGAAAAAAATATGTCTCCATATTAGGCATTCCAAGATTCAAATGCATAAAAAATCGAAGTTGAGCAAATCCTTGGTCACCTCACATGTAGATAATCATTCATTTCCATTGCTGCTTTATGAGCTGCCTCAACAAATTCCCTATTATATCAAGCAAAGTAACGCAAGATCAATAGACCATTAAACAAGTATGTAAGCTCAGAATAAGAAAGAAAGAGACCTGTCAGGATGGGTTTGTCTACAGAGTTCAGCAGAGTCAACAACAGAACAAACCTAAAAGATTCAGATTCAGGAGACAGAAATCAGTATTACAAGAAACAACAGAAGCTTGTAACAAATAACACAATAAGAACTAAACCGCAGAAAGAACCTACCGTGTCTGAAATCTCATCCATGGCTTTAATAATCTCTGGAGACGAAGGCATTCCTGATATGTAGCTCACCAACTCTCCAGACCTAAGAAAATGGTTCCAGAAACTTTTCTTCAATAATCAAATAACATCACTACACATCACAGTCAGTCTCTGCCACACCATCCCATCAATTTCAATGGCTATAATGCAATCAGTGACAAAGAGAATTCACTTCCACTCTACAAACCGAAAGTAACTCAAAACAAAGACTAATCTGGAATCGTCTTTACGATGAGAATCATACCTTTCAATGGCATCGGCGACGAAGCGGTGAAATCCGTTGGCCGTCTTAAGATGATCGAAGCCGTAGAGACCAGTGGGTTCTCCACTCCGGAAGTTTCGAATCATCCATCGGGTCGAATTGATATGCGGACGCAATCGCTGCGTCAGCCTCCACATTTCTTCTCTCTACTACTTTCTCGCGGCTTGACACGGAGGACCGAAGCTTAACGTTCAGGTTTTGGTAGGGGACAAAAGCGTTGTGCCGTCGTGAAATACGTGCCGTTTAGAGATAACTAAAACGGCACAGTGTTCTGAACTGGAGCTGGAAAACCACAAAGTCCACAACAAAGCCCACAAACAATACAAAACTAAGCAGTTCAGTAAGTATCAACACAATAGCCCATCATTATTAGATTAAGAAAACAACATAACAAAAAGACCACAGTATAGATGACAAATCCGAAAAAAAAAAGAAAAAAAAACCATACTAATTTCCAGATGTGTATGATTTTCTCCAAAATTAAAGCTACTTACACATAAAAAATCCAAACCAGCTTTCAGCAATAACAAATGTTTCAGTTTTTTTTTTTCTTTAAATTTAACCTAAATAGTAATTGACTTATAATGATAACTAGTGATTTGGCCTGTATTCTGTGCGGGCTCGAGTTGTTATTTTATAAAAAAACAGTCAATTCTTACCTTTACTATTCTAAATGGTGCATATTCCTACTCGAGAAATTTAGTTGCCCAAATTCATACCTGAACTTCTAAAATTTGGACAATTCCTACTTGTACTAACAATTTTTTGGCGAATCCAGACATTGATCGATATCCTGTTATTCAACGATCCCATTTCGTTAATGGAGAGTAGTCTCGTGCCACGTTGACTGTACTATTGGTACCGGATGTTAAAACGACATCGTTTTGACACCTAATTACAAAAATAAAATGAAAAAACGACATTTTTTTGCAAAAGGTAAAGAATTTAAAACTTATCTTCCCCGACAAAAAAATTGTAGTCGCTTAGAAGAGGGAGACCGATATACAGAGAGTAATTCATCGAAAATCTGGGTTTAGGGTTCGCGAAAACGACTGTAATAGAAGAAAGAGCAGCCAATTTTGATTCTGGAGATACAAATCATCTTCTGGGTTTGAGAAAAAATAAGGTAATTTGACATTAAAGGTTTTTAATTTGGGGTGTTGTAACTTTTACAATTTTTAAAGGTTTTTAATTGTTTAATCGTTTGGTATTATTTAATCTTTACGAATTGTTTAATCTTAGTTGTTCTTCCCCAATTTTAAGCTCGAGCTCGAGAAAGAAGAAGACATTTTAATTTTTAATTCCCTTCTGTTTTTACAAATGATGCCATTTTTTCATTACATGTCAAAACGACGTCGTTTCAACATCCGGTGCCAACAGTACAGTCGACGTGACACATGACTTCTCTCCGTTAACGAAATGAGATAATTGACTAACGTGATATCAGTCAATGCCTGGATTCACCAAAAAAATTGTTAGTTCAGGTATGAATTGTCCAAATTTTAGGGGTTCGGGTATGAATTTGGTCAACTAAATTTCTCGGGTAGGAATCTGCACCATTTGAAACAATTGAGGTAGGAATCAGCCGTTTTTCCATCAGCGGACAGAATTTCTTTGAAAAATGATAAAAAGATGTATAATTTTTACTCAAAAAAACGAAAGGACATTTCCATCTCCCCAATGCTTTTAACTATGTGTTATTTTATTTGGTGCAATGAGCTTTTTGGTTTATGTCTTAAGCACTTTGGCTGAATACGTAGACAGAGGTTGAAAATGTTAAGAAGAAGAGAGAAGAGAGAGCAATGGAGAAAGCCCGACTTGAAGAACAAATGGTAAATTCTGTTTCATGTTGAAATTATACGAAAACCTTTCTCTTTTACAAGATCATTTGATCTAGGAGGATGGATATAATTTAATTTTTTATTAGCCAATAAGGTTATTAATTTGGTTAATACTGTCTAGCTATGGACTTAAATTTCTTTTTATTCTCTACAGGCATTATTGGCTAGAGAACGTACTCGAACTGAGTTTCAAGATTGGAAGAAGAAAGAGTGGAGGTATGATTGCGTTTTCTTTGTTTTTTGCCATTTATAGTTCCAGAAATAAGGTCACGTTAATAATATATCTCGGCTACTTACAGTCATTTTGACATATTTAGTTTTTTGTGAATACAAGATATTATAAAGATTCATTGATTCTTTTAATTTTAGTTTTGAAAGAAATCGTCATCATCTTTAGTTAACTTTAGAATTTCAACTCCGCATCTGAAGTGCTCAACTCTATTGCAAATTTATATCTCCACATAATAGATTTCACACCGATGTTTAAACTCTGCATATTATTTCGTTCATAACATAAACTCCAAATAATTAATTAATATTATTTTCAACATCTAATTTACTTTTTTTTAAAATATTAAAACAACAAAAATTACGTCTGTTTGGACAAATTTTAACGAATAGAAACAGATCTACGGATCGATGGAGATCATCGCTCTCGGTTTTTCTCTGATTTATAGCTGCGCCTTAGATATAGGCTGCCTACGTACCCTGTTTAAGGATCAAGCCATTCGTAGTTTAAGGAAATAATTTTTTTAGGGTTTCTTTTTTCTCTCTTTATTTGTTATAGGACTTCTCTATTTATATGTTTGCTTGAGACCCTAATCCCACTCAAATTAAGAAGTATATCAAATCTTAATTTTCGAGGGATTATTATTAACGTGCCAATACTGAATTATACAATATTTAGATAATAATTTTATTTTGCCCAACAACTTGTCCCTTACTCTTCAATTTCTTATTTAGAATTTGGTGAGTAGTAAAAACATAAATCATCTATTATATTAAAACAGAAGCACATTTAGTACTTACTTCCAAACACTCATAATTTTTTTTAAGTATTTAAAAATAATTTTAATAATTATTTATATTTAATTTCGAAAATTAGTTAATAATTTAAATATTTTTAGAGTTCCTTAAATATAGGTAATTTAGATTTGATTTGATTTGATTAAAAATAATAAATCAGATATTAATTTAGATTTGATTTAAAGATTCTAATTTAAATAATTTCTATACTATTAAACATTTTTATCAAAAATATGTAGAATTTTTGAAAAAAATATAATTCACATATGAAAAATAATGGTCATATTTGAAATATAAAATATATATAATGATGTAAATGATATGATATTTATGTTCCTTATATAATATATTTATGATTATGATTTATTTACAAAATAATAATAAAATAATATATAAAATTCAAATGTATAATTTAAATATTAAAAATAAATTTTTAAAAATTTATAGAACTAAAAATATATATAAAAACCGGGTTAAAAATTCTTGGGAGCAGGACAAGCGGAAAGTAAAGCAGCACAATCTCCTTTAGAGAGTGAAGCTCAAGCTCTTTTGATGGCTATGCAAAATTGTTGATCAAAGGGTTATAAACAAGTCATTTTTGAAGGAGATTGCAAGAATTTGACAAATCTCATTAACAAGGAATCACTTAACTTTGACAGTCATAATTGGATTCGTGAGATTTGGGAATGGAGCAAAAAGTTTGAGAATGTTAAATTTCTATGGACGAACAGAGAGAACAATAAAGCTGCAGATCTACTAGGGAAATCTTCTCTTCCAGTTCATTGTTCTTATGTTTTCCATTTTTTCGTTCCGTCTGCTATTACAAATGTATTACACTCTGATTACTGTAGCTCCTTACAATTAATAAAAGAAGTTATAAAAAAAAAAACCGGGTTAAAAATATTTTGGTAACTAAAATCACTAATTTTGAATTATACATGTATATCAAAAATATATTTTTTATACAAAATAAAAACATAAAAAAATAAAAATTATTGCATACATTAAAATGTGGTTTGAAAAACCAGTTGTACACTCCTTTCGTTGATTAAATTTTAGAAAACTATAATGCTAAATAATACTATTAATACATCTCAAATTTTTAACAAATATTTATATTATACGGTAATATGAACGGAAAAGTTAGAATTATGTTTTTATAATAGTTTATTTTGAATTAATATTAACGGACAGATTAAAATTATATTTTTATAATTATAATTAATTTTAATACTATAAAAATATATCTAAACACAAAAATCAATATTTTCACTTATTTAAAATATATTTATAAAAATAATTATATCTAAACTCAAAAACATAAATTATATTACAAAATTCGTTAAATAATAAAAAATATTCCTCGCATGCACGGGTTAGAATCTAGTTCATCATTAATTTTAATACTTTTTGCATGTCATTTTCGTGTTGTCTCATAGACAAAATATAGCGTCGCTCCGGTTCTCTGAATGAGTCTCCAAAACTAACCTCATGGGTTTTTATACTCAGTCCATCTAAGTTTCGTTGCAACGATCATGGCCACTGATTATTTGCTTCACATGAAACTAAACCTTTTTATGGTTCCTCTGTAAGCGTGTTTGCATCCATGCACACAACAATCTTGTTAATTTGTGACAACTTTTGTATGTAGCTTCTTTGTTTTGTCGTCTTTAACATTTCCCTTTCTAGGATGCTTGAGATATAGAACTTGCCTTGATTCGTAGCAACTTAAACCACCAAGTGCAAGATATTTTTGATAGTTCTTGATATGAGAAGGTCTCTCGTCGATTTATCCAATACTCTACATCTCCACTGGTACGTTCTATAGACGCTCTTGGTTATCTCTTTTTTTTTTTTTTTTTTTTTTTTTTTTTTGAATCTTTCACCTGAATTGTTCCATGCATGTAGCCATTAGCGTGGAAGAACTCTGACTAGATATTCTACTATGGGTGTCCATTCACGCTATAGAGCTCAGATTTCAAGCTTTTTGTTCGGGGGGGGGAACTTTTCTTTCTCCCTTGATATGTTTCATATCACGCTGAAATTTTATTGTGTTTGAAGCTCTAGCGAAGTATGATTACGGATTCGGAGCTACAGTGAGATGAAGTTAGGGAACTTACGCTCCAAAAGAGTTGTCCCGATTTTCTTCCCACTCAAAGCGCTGTCATTTTCGACTGCAAACTGATAACTGCACGTCCTTTTGTTTTTTCAGATCAGTGCGTTCAGTCATGGGCGAGGAAGCTTCAAGTTCCGAGTTATAGGTAAGAGACGATTGTCTATTTCCTACATTTGTTTACTGAGCTGATAACAATGTTGTTTAGGCACGTGGCTTTCACTAGTGTAGGTCAGACTTCTTCTTTCACTATTTTCAGTTATCTCCTCTTGAATCTTGATGAGCTAAGAGAATATGTGTTCGTCTTGCCTATAGATCAGAGATAGTTGATGATTTTGTTATTGTGACACTCTTAATTATTGTTGACAATTTTGCAGCCGAATTTCTTCATAGAGGAGATGTTAGTCCTCTACCATGTGTTAAAAGTAGATGCTTCGTTTATACAAAAGCAGTTTCGTCGATATAACTGGTGGAGATACTCTTGAATTGAAGAAAATAAACGAGTTTCCTTTGTATGTTTGGTGAGAAGCCACTGTGAATTATGCTCGGAAACTCGTTTATTTTCTTAACTCTTAGTTAATTCCAAAGCACATTGTTGCAGCTTGCCCCTATTACTTCAGTCTCCTCTTGGTTCTGATCCCTTATTTCATGAGATTTGTAGTCACTCATTCCCAATAGCTTATTCGATTTCCAGGAGCGCTCTCTCCGTGAAATTTACACGTATACCACATGTAAAATTGTTTCAATTTCATTAAGCAAGTCCACTACACTTTTTTTCCCCCGTTTTTGGTTAAGGTTAGGCAAAGGCAATGGCCGACACTCTAGAGAGTTACGAATTTTGGTGCCCGTTGGAGGTTCTGAGAGGATGGATTCTTACGAGAGTATTATTCCAATTTCGTGGAAATCCATGTATACGCAGTCTTAGTACTTTCTCTCTCAGAGATCACATGGACTGGTTTTTATTAACCAATGATCTTAGTCACTGTTGTTTGTTAAGAGACTTTATCTCTCAATCATCGTACAGTAACAAGCAGTCATAGTCCTTGTATTTGTTGGTCAGTGACAATAATCGTTCACTTACTTTTCAGTGACAGGCTAACCGTAGTTATTGTTCTTCATTAGCTATGGATCATAATCACCGCCTAAAGTATAGAGCTTTTCCTCTCCTTAAATCTGCAGCAACTATAATCGTTGTTCTCCGTATGGGAGCAGGCTTTGCCTCAGATTTATTTCTCAATAATCACTCGCATTGCCGTTTCTTAAGAGGCTTTGCAGTAGCTGTTGTCATTATTGTAGTGACAGTCATCACTTCGTTTTATTAGAAGGCTTTGCCCCTCATCTCTGGTAGTGATTGTTACTACTGTCTCTGTTAGGAGATATTTTCTCTATATTTCTTCTTTAAGCCTTTCTTCTTAAATAAGCTTTAATACCGATACTTTTTGTAGTGACTATAGTCGCTTTTATTTTTAGGTAGTGTGTGACCGAACCTACCACAAATGTCTGATATTCGACATTTGAACCTAGTACAACTTTCCTAATGATGTTTCCCTTCGATTTGGCATCGATTACCGAAGGGTTAATCCTTAGCATCCGTAGTCATTTTATTCAATTTTCATTGAACTCGTTCCTTTAGTTTGACGATGATAGTGGTCGCAGCCATCTACACCAACATCGCTGCTTGTCAATTCCTTAAGGCTTTTTTCTTAGAAGGTGTTGCCTTTTGTAACGATCGCAGTTGCTGCATTATGTTCTTTAGTTTGCAGTGTCCATAACCACTAAATTTTGTAGGTCCGTAACTGTAGTCAATAATCTTTTTGGGAGGTTATTGCCCCTAATTTTTGGTGGCTGTTTGTTACTATTTTCTAAATACGTGACCGTAGCCAAATTATTCTTCATAAGAGCTCTTGTCTCTTGAATAACTTCGAGTAATTTTTTCACTACTTTTTCTCAGTCAATGACCATAGTTATTGGCTAGTGATTGTAGACGCTGCTCTTATAAGATGGCTTTGCGTCTCTTTAATTTTGCGGCAATCATATTAGTTGTGTTCCATCAGAGAGTGCCTCTACTCTTTTGTGATTCTTGTCACTGTTCTTTTTGAAAGGCAATGCTTATGACTCAGTTTATTGTGCGTACAATAGCTGCTTCTTATTTTTTAGGAGGCTTTGCCTCTGTTTTTCTTTTAAGTGAACATAATCACTTCTATTTGTTGGGAGGCATTACCTCTTATTTCTTTATGTAATGAGAACTTGATGCTTCTTGTTATATAGAAGGTTTTGCCTCTATTTTTTTTTTTAAGTGATCGTCACATAGGAGGCTTTGCCTCTTATTCTTATTTAAGTGATCGTCATCACTTATTTTTCTTAGAAGGCATTGCCTCTGATTTTTAATTCGTAATAACCATAATCATTAACTTTTGTAGGTCAGTGGCCATAGAAATCCATCGTTCTCAGAAGCTCATTGCCCCCTAGATTATATTTTCTGGCCACTAATTACGTGGTTTTGGCTAAATAAACAGGAGCTATTGTCTCTTATGTTTCAGTGATTTTTGTCACTACTTTTCATTGGTAAACGACCGTAGTCATAAAATTTTTGGCGATCGTGGTCGCTTCCTCTTATTGCCTTAGCAATGTTTATGCCGACGTTAGTCAGCTTTATATAACGACTTTAACATCTTCTTTTGCAGCAATCGTAATTACTTTTCTATCTCTCATGAGTTTTGCCTCAAATTTATACTTCTCTTTTGAGGTGACAATCGTCGCTACTCTTTCATAGGACAACTGGCCTTTAGTTTTCATTGTTTGGAGGTCATGCCTCTAAAATTTGTAATGAGCATTTTGATGCTTCTATTTTTTGGTATTGACCATAGTCATTGTTGGAGGTCATGCCTCTAATATTTGTGATGAGCATTGACCGTAGTCATTGTTCGGAGGTCATGCCTCTAATATTTGTGATGAGCATTTTGATGCTTGTATTTGTTTTATATTGACCGTAGTCATTGTTTGGAGGTCATGCCTCTGATATGTTTTATGGCCACCACTTTTCCGAGTGACTTAAGAGACAAACATGTCGTCTAAAGTTACTTGAGGTCCTTAGACCTTTGTCATTAGGCACTTAGCCTTCACCGTAGTTGAGAGTAGTCTTCTAGACTATTTTAAATGAGCACGTAGCTTCTAATAACTTTAAAGACACCTCTATATTTACTCATTGTAGCTGCTTAACCTCTGATGATCTTTAGAAATCGCTGTGCTTAAGCACTTAACTTTGGGGAACTTTTTCAACACATTGTTATGTTCCTCACTACGTTTAGCTTTGATAGTCGTATATATAGAACATCGTAGCTAAGCAATTGATTATTTAAATAGTAAGGACGTATGTTTCTTGTCTCATCTCATGGAGTACAAAAAACAAAAAGGTTCCAGATTTTATAGTAATCACGCTATTCAAAGAAACTTGATGATTAGTCAGTAGAAAACTTATCTTGTTATTGTGATGCAAGGACACAATTACGTTACTGGAGTTGCGCGCTTTGGCCATGTTTGCGTTGCTGAAGGTGAACTCTCTTGTTGAGGAGACAATTTGTAGATCCTGCATACTTTTTGTTAAGATATTTAATTTTATACCAGATTTGAATCATAGCATGTATGTAGCTAGCATAGAAACTGATACTTATCTTTTTGCTGATTCAGATCCTTGAATTTGGTTTCTGCAACCAAAACTAAATGAATATCAATGCAGTTGCATTGTAGCGTCTTCCATGCTTTTTGAGTTTCTTGATAAAGTTGTTGAACATATAGACTTATTTTCTTCGGACAATTTCTTCCTGGAATCGTAAGGCTTCTTGCTTACTTTTGATGGTGAGTACGTCTTCAAATTCACCACTTTTCAGATTCATGAGGCTATATCAAATAGCTGATTACTTAAAGACGCTCATTGTCATCTTTTAGTAGAACCCGAGCATCTTTTAATTAAAATCAAAACATGTAATAAGAAAAGTGGTACTCTTATCTTTGTTTTTGGTGATTTTTGTTCTTTAAAATTTCTGCCTTCGTTGCTCATCAGCATCAGTGTTCACATTCTCCTCAGGTTCATAGATAACAAAGGAAAAACTTTTATGATTCTGTATTTGCTCTTCTGATACAATCCAACGATTGGGCTTGGTGCAGTGCTTGGTTCTGCATTGTGATTTTTGCTTGGGTTTCAGGTTTGATCGTTCTTCTGGGTTTTGACCAGATTCGAAAGAAATTAGAGGTGACGGAAATAAGTCTCGAAAGAGCCGAGTAGGTGATGGCGATGACTTGCTCCAGAAGTGAAATTGGGTTTCAATAACTGAGTTGTTTTTTCCATAAAGAATTTGTAATTTTCTTTTTTGTTGGAGTAGAAAACGATTGAATATTCCTCTTCCACACCATTGTCGACTCATGATTTTGTCGTCGCATCCTGTTAACAATCTCTGCTCCACTTTCTTCAACCTCTTGTTAACTCATGTCGTCAAAACTGAATTATCTCTTGGAATTTCCATCTTTGCTCACGTAGTTAAAACCGCCCCTCCTTCTAGCGCCAAACTGTTTGGACAAATTTTAACCGGTTCGAATAGAACAGATTTACGGATCGATGAAGATCATCGCTCTCGGTTTTTCTCTGATTTATAGCTGTGTCTTAGATGCCTACGTACCCTGTTTAAGGATCAAGCCATCATAATTCAAGGAAAGAGTTTTTTAGGGTTTCTTTTTCCTCCCTTTATTTATTATAGGACTTCTCTATTTATATGTTTGCTTGAGACCCTAATCCCACTCAAATTAAGAAGTATATTAAATCTTAATTTTCGAGGGATTATTATTAACGTGCCAATACTAAATTATACAGTATTTAGATAATAATTTTATTTTGCCCAACAACCGCCCATCCATCCTTGGGCGGGTTAAAATCTAATAAAATCTTTTATTTGGTCAAAGTTTACATAAAATCTAAAATAGTTTTATCATATGGAAAAAAATCGATGTCAATTCATTGATTTTACTAAGTCCAAAATGCTCTGCGTTGATTTTAAAGAAATGACCTATAATAAGATTCTTCCCATAAATCTCTTTTTGAATAGATATTACCTTATACGAATTGCTGCACTATTCAACATTTTATTTAGTTGCTCTAAAAAGTCAAGACCAACAAACACATCGATTCATAGCTATAAAAGAATGATAGCGTTTTGCTTTTTTATATGAAAAATTGTGAAACAAAGAGAATGAACAAAATGATTGACTGGTCTATGTTACCGAAGAAGCTACTCTTAATGATTGCTGTCCGTTTGTATTTTATCCTCGAAACGCCTCCATATCTTAATTTCTCATTTTGGCATGGAATGGAGGAGTTCGAGGATGGAATACAAATGGACAGCAATCATTAAGAGTAGCTTCTTCGGTAATATAGACCAGTCAATCATTTTGTATTAAAGCATTATGCTTAAACAGCATAAATAGTGTGATACTGAAGCTGTATGTTTTTATTAATATATATATATATTATAAGTGATTAACATAGCTAAGAGTAGTTATATATATATATTTTTTAAAAATATCTAATATATTTATTTATATGCGGGATATTATATTTATAATATTTTTATATTTATTCATATTTATTAAATTATCACTTAATTATAATATAATAGTATTTGTAAAATATATATAAGAAAATATTAGTGTTAACATGTAAAATTTATATTTTAATATAAATATAATATTTGATGTTATTTTAACAAAATAAATTAATTATATAAGATAATTTTAAATTATTAAAATATTTAAAAGCATAATGCTTTGAAAAAACTCCATGTGAGAGCAAAGAGGAAAGAACATTTAGGAGAGCATTTACATCTTCTAAATGCTCTCTTAAATGCTCTATTAACAAAAGCTGATTAGATGATTTAAAGTATAATGCTGGGAAAGCGGTCAATACGTGCCTCAAACACACGTACTGGTATCATTTCATACCTGTATTTTTGTGTTGTGTCGACACGTTTTTGTACTCCATAAATTGTGTAAATTGATACCCGAACCGTATATTTTTGGCCAAAACCTACATTGACTTTTGATCCGTCAGTTAACCCTGTTTAATTGTTAACGGTGGCTGACTTATCTGCCACGTTGGATTCTCCGTTGGAACGAAAACATTCGTATATAATGAAACGACGTCGTTTTGCAAAATCATGGGAAAAAAAAAGTTGTAGCCTCTAGGAGTCGAACCCAGCACCTCAATAATTTAACCAATACCAGAAACCACTAGACCAGTTAGATTAATTGGTATTCTATCGAATTGTTATAGTATATATATACAAACAAAAATCTTTTGTTAAAAAGGAATGAATCGAATTAAACGAAAGAACGTATCACGATTTCGTCGCAGGTAGGTTTCCACTCCAACGAAAAAATTGCCTGTTTCATTCTAGGTCGGATACTTAATGAAAACTTTTGCAACTCTAACTATCTAGATCAGATACGAGGTGATCAATCAAGCATACATGCATTAAGAATGAGAATAAACAGAGAACATAGTGAAAATCTCAAATCTAAAAACCTAGATGTCTAAATCGATTATGAGAGCCCATTTCGGGAACCCTAAGCCCAACTCGTGATCTACTCAGACATGGCTGAGGTCGACATCATCATTGGTTTTAATGAAGGCAATCAAAAACAGTAAAAAAAAGAGATGAAAGAAAGCTTCTCTATTGATGAACTCAGAGGTGAACAATCTTCTCTAAAAATCGCATAAAACGGGTATGAAAACATGATGTCTAAAAACAACCTAAATGACAAGTATTTATAGTCTTCAATACTGCATGGTCTCTAGGGTTCCAGAATTGAGGCTGGGAAATGACTTAGGCTTCAGAAATAGACTTTTAGGTCGGAGATGTCTGGCCGCGGTTGCATTTTTTGCGAACGTGGGAGATGAAGGCTTGGCTGCAGTCGTGTGGCCCTGGCCGCGGTGGATGGGTCGTTGCCGCGGTCGCGTGACTTGTTGGCTGTCTTCGAGTGGCTCCAGGGCAAATGAAATATCTTAAGATCCAACCATTAGAATTTCTCCAAACCAAGTGCATTTGAAAGCTGGTTGAATCTTCTGTAAGTTGTCCAATTTTGAGGGTGATCAGACGGTAAGAAGGTCTTCGTCTCTCCATGAGAGTTCTGACGGTCTGCATTTATCCAAAAGAGTCGTTTTGTTCCAATTTGCACCTTTTTATCCCAAATTACCTGAAAAGTCTTATAAAATCCAAAAACATAGAAATCATTTGAAAACTTTTTTGAAAATGGAGTAAAAACACCTGCAGAAAATATTAAAGTTCAGTAAGTATCATGTATCAACACAAGAGCCTATCATTAGATTAAGAAAACAACATAACAGAAAGACAGCAATATAGATAACAAATCTGAGAAAAAAAAAGAAAACAAAATCATACTAATTTGCAGATGTGTATGATTTTCTCCAAAATTAAAGCCTCCTACACATAAAAAATCCAAACCAGCTTTCAGCAATAAGAAAGGTTTCAGTTTATTTTTTCTTTAAATTTAACCTAAACAGTAATTGACCTATAATGACAACTAGTGATTTGGCCCGTATCCTATGCGGGCTCGAGTTGTTATTTTATAAAAAATGGCCAATTCTTACCTTTACTGTTCTAATTGGTGCAGATTCCTACCCGAGAAATTTAGTTGCCCAAATTCATAACTGAACTTCTAAAATTTGGACAATTCCTACCTGTACTAACAATTTTTTGGCGAATCCAGACATTGACCGATATCCCGTTAGTCAACGATCCCATTTTGTTAATGGAGAGTAGTCTGTGCCACGTCGACTGTACTATTAGTACCAGATGTTAAAACGACATCGTTTTGACACCTAATTACAAAAAATAAAATGAAAAAAATGACATCGTTTTGCAAAAGGTAAAGAATTAAGAACTTATCTTCCCCGACAAAGAAATTGTAGTCGCTTAGAAGAGGGAGACCGATATACAGAGAGTAATCCATCGAAAATCTGGGTTTAGGGTTCGCGAAATCGACTGTAATAGAAGAAAGAGCAGCCAATTTCGATTCTGGAGATATAAATCATCTTCTAGGTTTGAGAAAAAATAAGGTAATTCGATATTAAAGGTTTTTAATTTTGGGTGTTGTAAATTTTACAATTTTTTAAAGGTTTTGAATTGTTTAATCGTTTGGAATTATTTAATCTTTACGAATTGATTAATCTTAGCTGTTCTTCCCCAATTTTAAGCTCGACCTCGAGAAAGAAGAAGACATTTTAATTTTTAATTCCTTTCTGTTTTTTAAAATGATGCCATTTTTTCATTACATGTCAAAACGACGTCGTTTTAACATCCTGTGCCAACAGTACAGTCGACGTGAAATATGACTGGGATAGTTGACTAATGGGATATCAGTCAATGTCTGGATTCACCAAAAAATTGTTAGTTCAGGTATGAATTGTCCAAATTTTTTAGGGGTTCGGGTATGAATTTGGGCAACTAAATTTCTTGGGTAGGAATCCGCACCATTTGAAACAATTGAGGTAGGAATCATCCGTTTTCCCATCAGCGGACAGAATTTCTTTGAAAAATGAGAAAAAAATGTATAATTTTTACTCATAAAAAAACGAAAGGACATTTTCATCTTCCCAATGCGTTTAACTATGTGTTATTTTATTTGGTGGAATGAGGTTTTTGGTTTATGTCTTAAGCACTTTGGCTGAATATGCAGACAGAGGTTGAAAAGGTTAAGAAGAGGAGAGAAGAGAGAGCAGTTGAGAAAGCCCGACTTGAAAAACAAATGGTAAATTCTGTTTCATGTTGAAATTATACGAAAGCCTTTCTCTTTTACAAGATCATTTGATCTAGGAGGATGGATATAATTTAAGTTTTATTAGCCAATAAGGTTGTTAGTTTGGTTAATACTGTCTAGCTATGAACTTAAATTTCTTTTTATTCTCGACAGGCATTATTGGCTAGAGAACGTACTCGAACTGAGTTTCAAGATTGGAAGAAGAAAGAGTGGAGGTATGATTGCGTTTTCTTTGTTTTTCGCCATTTACACTTCCAGAAATAAGGTCACGTTAATAATATATCTCGGCTGCTTACAGTCATTTTGACCTATTTAGTTTTTTTTGTGAATACAAGTTATTATAAGGATTCATTGATTCTTTTAATTTCAGTTTTGAAAGAAATCGTAATCATCTTTAGTTAACTTTAGGATTTCAACTCCGCATCTGAAGTGCTCAACTCTATTGCAAATCTATATCTCCACATAATAGATTTCACACTCGATGTTTAAATTCCGCATATTATTTCGTTCATAACATAAACTCCAAATAACTAATTAATATTATTTTCAACATCTAATTTTTTTTTTTTTTAAATATTAAAACAACAAAATTACGCCCATCCATCCTTAGGCGGGTTAAAATCTAATAAAATCTTTTATTTGGTCAAAGTTTACATAAAATCTAAAATACTTTTATTATATGGAAAAAATTGATGTCAATTTATTGATTTTACTAAGTGCAACATGCTCTGCGTTGATTTTAAAGAAATGTCCTATAATAAGATTCTTCCCATAAATCTTTTTTTGAATAGATATTACCTTATATGAATTGCTGCGCTATTCAACGTTTTATTTAGTTACTCTAAAAAGTCAAGACCAACAAACACATCGATTCATACCTATAAAAGAATGATAGCGTTTTGCTTTCTTATATGAAAAATTGTGAAACAAAGATAATAGCTGTCCGTTCGTATTACATCCTCGAACGCCAACAATCTATAGCGCATGTACATTGTGGCATGGAATGGAGGAGTTCGAGGATGGAATACAAACGGACAGCAATCATGAAGAGTAGTTTCTTCGGTAACATAGACCAGTCAATCATTTTGTACTAAAGCATTATGCTTAAGTAGCATAAATAGTGTGATACTTAAGCTGTATGTTTTTATTAATATATATATTTTAAGTGATTGACATAGCTGTGGGTAATTATATATATATATATATATTTAAAAATATCTAATATATTTATTTATATGCGGTATATTATATATATAATATAAATTTATAATATTTTTATATTTTACTCATATTTATTAAATTATCACTTAATTATAATATAATAATATTTTAAAAATACATAAAAAAATATTAGTATTTGATGTTAATATAAATATAATATTTGATGTTATTTTAACAAAATAAATAAATTGTATAAGATAATTTTAAATTATTAAAATATTTAAAAACATAATGCTTTGAAAAAACTCCATGTGAGAGCAAAGAGGAAAGAATTTTTAGGAGAGCATTTGCATCTTCTAAATGCTCTCTTAAATGCTCTATTAACAAAAGCTGATTAGATGATTTAAAGCATAATGCTGGGAAAGCGGTCGATACGTGCCTCAGCCACACGTACTGGTACTATTTCATGCATGTACTTTTGTGTTGTGTTTACAGGTTCCTGTACTCCATAAACTGTGTAAATTGATACCCGGACCGTATATTTTTGGCCAATACCTACATTGACTTTTGATCCGTCAGTCAATCCCGTTTAATTGTTAACGGTGGCTGACTTATCTGCCACGTTGGATTCTCCGTTGGAACGAGAATGTTCGTATATAACGAAACGACGTTGTTTTACAAAATACTAGGGAAAAAAAATTTGTAACCTCTGGAAGTCGAACCCAGCACCTCAATAATTTAATCAATATCAAAAACTACTAGACCAATTAGATTAATTGGTATTCTATTGAATTGTTATAGTATATATATACAAACAAAAATGTTTTATTCAAAAGGAATGAATCAAATTAAACGAAAGAACGTATCACGATTTCGCCGCAGGTAGGTTTCCACTCCTAAGGAAAAATCGTCTGTTTCATTCTAGGTCGGATACTTAATGAAAACTTTCGCAACACTAACTATCTAGATCAGATACGAGGTGATCAATCAAGCATACATGCATTAAGGATGAGAATAAAAAGAGAACATAGTTAAAATCCCAAATCTAAAAACCTAGATGACTTTATCGATTATGAGAGCCCATTTCGGGAACCCTAAGCCCAACTCGTGATCTACTCAGACATGGCTGAGGTCGACATCATCATTGGTTTTAATGAAGGCAATCAAAAACAGTAAAGAAAAGAGATGAAAGAAAGCTTCTCTATTGATGAACTCAGAGTTGAACAATCTTCTCTAAAAATCGCATAAAACGGCTGGAAAAAATGGTTTTGTAAAAGTATGAAAAGATGATGTCTAAAAACAACATAAATGACAAGTATTTATAGTCTTCAATACTCCATGGTCTCTAGGATTCTAGAATTGAGGCTGGGAAATGACTTAGGCTTCAGAAATGGGCTTTTAGGTCGGAGATGCCGAAGGCTTGGCTGCGGTCGTGTGGTCCTGGCCGCGGTGGATGGGTCGTTGGCCGCGGTCGCGTGACTTGTTGGCTGTCTTCGAGTGGCTCCGGGGGAATTGAAATATCTTGAGATCCAACCATTAGAATATCTCCAAACCAAGTGTATTTAAAAGCTGGTTGAATATTCTGTAAGTTGTCCAATTTTGAGGGTGATCAGACGGTAAGAAGATATTTGTCTCTCCATGAGAGTTCAGACGGTCTGCATTTATCCAAAAGAGTCGTTTTGTTCCAAATTGCACCTCTTTATCCCAAATTACCTGAAAAGTCTTTTAAATCCAAAAACATAGAAATCCTTTGAGAACCTTTGAAAATGGAGTAAAAACACCTGCAAAATATATTAAAGTTCAGTAAGTATCATGTATCAACACAAGAGCCCATCATTAGATTAAGAAAACAACATAACAAAAAGACAACAATATAGATAACAAATCCGAAAAAAAAAGAAAAACAAATCATTCTAATTTGCAGATGTGTATGATTTTCTCCAAAATTAAAGCCACCTACACATAAAAAATCCAAACCAGCTTTCAGCAATAAGAAAGGTTTCAGTTTTTTTTTTTCTTTAAATTTAACCTAAACAGTAATTGACCTATAATGGAACTAGTAATTTGGCCCGTATCCTGTGCGGGCTCGAGTTGTTATTTTATAAAAAAAGGCCAATTCTTACCTTTACTGTTCCAAATGGTGCAGATTACTACCCGAGAAATTTAGTTGCCGAAATTCATTCCTGAACTTTTAAAATTTGGACAATTCCTACCTGTACTAACAATTTTTTGGCGAATCCAGACATTGACCGATATCCCGTTACTCAATGATCCCATTTCATTAATGGAGAGTAGTCTCGTGCCACGTCGACTGTACTATTGGTTGATAACACCGTATTTTGACCACTTTTATGGATCGTTTTGAAATACTTTTTCTATGTTTTTAATTGCTTTTAAGTACTTTTATTACGTTTTTCTAGTATTTGTAGTTCCAAGACTCTTTTCAGGTAACTTAGGGAAAAGCTTAACAAAATGGATACAAAACCATATTTCAGCTCAGAGTCAAACCGTCAGAAGTTCACCCTTGATTGAAGGCCTTCTCACCGTCTGATTCAGCTCAAATTTGGAGACCTTAAAGATGGAAGTATCAGCTTTCCAGTGCACTTTACAGCTTGGCAATCCAACGGTTCAATCAAAAGATACGCGAAGAGCAAGATGTCCCGTAAACCAGCCGGCAAGCACTTCCATCTGCGGCCAACAAGCATTTTTCCGCGGTCAGGAGCATCCCGACCGCGGCAAACCATACATTCCCCGCGGTAAGAGCACTCCCGACCGCGGCCATCAACCTCCGAGCCCAAAAAGCCCATTTCTGAAGCCCACATTTGGAGAAACCCTAAGTGACGTCCAGAGAGGTCTTGAGCACTATAAATACATGTCTTAGGAACCCTAAATCGTGTAACCTTAGACCACCGAAATATTTACTTCATATTCTTATTGTTTTTGCTTTAGCTTTTAGGGAGAGAGAGATTTGTTCTCTTGAACCCTTGTTCTTTCTTTTTTAATTTCGGTTTCTATTCTACTTTTTAATATTATGTCTTTGATTTCGTTCATTATGTCTTAGTAGTTTTATTGTTGGGATTAAGGGATTTTCGATGGGGATTTATATGTTCGATGAGGATTCCATGAGCTTTTGAGCCGAATCTTAGAACTTTTTCTTCTGAATTCGTTTTTACTGCATGAAGGTAGCATCATGAACTACAATCTGATCCAGATGCTTGGTGACACGAAAGTGTTCATCAGGTATCAGATCTAGTTTAGGAAAGCAAAACAAACATAGGAGTGGAAACCTACCTATGGGCGATTTGTGAATTAGGACGAGTCTTAAACATAATGCATTTCTTCTCTTCCAGGGCCAGAGTGGAAACCTACTGGTCAGGGTTCAGAGAGATAGTTGTCTATGATCACGACAGTGGCGTATTCATACGTCCGTGACTCTAGTTCGAAAAGTTTAAGCTAAGATCTTATCAAATTTACTCTCTAGCAATGTTTTGAATCGTTCGTACCCCTGAGAAAACTTCCCTGAACCCCAACGCTTTCTTTTCCATTGTTTTACACCGATTTTCTTTAAAGCTTTAGTTCAATATTGTCTTTCCTTTTTAGTTCATTTTCATTTAAGCATTAGAATATCCGCTTTTATCAGTTTTAGTCATTTTCGTAAGTTTAGTTATTACGTCATTTAATTTCCGTATTTTCTTTTAAGATTTCATTTTTACATTTTAAACACACTACCAAACCCCCACTAAACCGTTTTTGTTCTAGACTTCCTTACTTTAACTTATTTCAAAGGCTTTTTGCAGAAAAAGATCCTCATTCCCTGTAGATTCGATCCCTAAGTACTACAATCGATCAGTTGTGCACTTGCGGCTATTTATTTCAATTAGGGTAAAACTTGACAACCCTCGACACCACACATCAAGTCACACCACCATCAAGTTTTTGGTGCCGTTGCACGCGTTTTCTTTTCTGTAAAACCTCGAGAAAGGTTAGTAAATCGACTCTAGAACCCCCTTTTCTGCAATTTTCCATTTTTCGGTTATTTTTTTCCATTTCAGAAGATATGAATCCTATAAATCGAAATATACAAAATGAGGAAGGTTTCTATAACACTCCTCAAGCCACCAGACGCAGAGAGAAGCATCTACGCGATCTCTACGAAAAAACTCAAAGCGAAGACAACAGAACATCCCAGAAGGAACCCTGCGCACCTCAAATGGCCAACCCTGAACGACCTGCTCGTCGTTTGCCTCACAAGAATGAAAACGTCAAACCCATTCACCGATTGGAGCTACTAGAATTGGCGGTCTCGCACTTACTTGACATTCAAGCAAGATCCACAATTGACGAGAGAATTGACGACTTGTCAATACGCTTTAACAGAAAGCTTGAAGATCTTTCAGCTCAAGTCAAAACCGTCGAAAGCCAGCTAAACGAAGGTGCTGAAACCGTCCAGGAGAGGATGAAAGCAATCGAAGAATGAGTTGGAGCACACGAAGTTCGCATTCACAAAGCCGGTTGGAGCATCCGCACCTTAGAGATCAAACTTGGTGAAGCAGAAGAGACTATTAACTACCACAACAACCAAACCTATTCCTATGTGGAAGAGATTTGGGATGGAGTACACAAGGTTCAAGAGAAAGCAGAGACAATAGACTCAACTGTGCACGAAGTAGTCTATACCCTCGACGAAATCGAAAAGAAGGTCGAAATCTTATGCAAGGATGTGAAACGAATGGTTCGACGCTTCTCATCGAAGATCTTAGCCTAAAAGAGGAGGAGACGGAGTTAGAAGGTGCAGAAATCAGTTCAGATGGCAGAGGAGCAGACGAAACTGAAGAAACAACTCGGAGCCTCATTCCCGCGGTCGGAACTGACGTGATCGCGGCCAACAAGCTTCCAGCCGCGGTCGTGAGCATCCTGACCGCGGCAAAGCCCTCTTCACCCGCGGTCGTGAAGCTTCTACCCGCGGCCAGCACTCCTTCAGATGCCTTTCAGCCCTTTTCCACTCCTACAGGTCAATGCTCATTTGATACATCTGCTGGGATGGTCGAAACCCCTCTTCAGGAGCAAACGGTGTATGCTATCAACTCCAAAACATCTCAAGAAGAAAATGAGGTACTCCCTTGCAACATAGTCTTAGCATATGAGGATGAATATGAAGGGCACTACCTCGAAGATGAAGGGTATCATCTGTTCATAGAAGGAGGGAATCCAGACAAAATGGCGGAATTAGGAGCACCAATCTCCAGAGAAAGGCTCGTTGAATTCAACAAGTTTGTGAAATCGATCCCTCTTTACACAGGTTTCGATGATATATGGCATCTTGGTTGTTTGCAAGTTTTCTTTAGGTACAACAAGGAGACAAAGGAGGATATCAGAACCTATTTTGGGAGGGCCAGACGTCTGACTTTTCCCAGGACATCACCTGATGCTGCTGTTTATTCAATCCACCTCCAAGGACCGGAAGAGTGCAGCCACTACACCAACAAAATCAGCAAGGAAAAGCTCGACGAATTCAATGATGTGGTTCGAAATTTACCTGAAGGAATCACGTTTGCCAGAGCTTGCAAGGACTTCATGATAGGCCACTACTTCTGTGAGAGCAAAGAATCAATCCCTGAGATAGAGGACTTGTTCAATCATGCCAGAAGAGGTAAACCTGTTCGAACACTTCACAAAATCGATGGTGCATGTCAGTTTCTTATCTCTTGTTCTATTAGAGGAGAAATGTTTAAAAACGTGCTATGTGATTCTGGAGCTTGTCTTAACATGATGTCCAAGGCAATTGCTTTGAGACTTGGTACTAAACACATGCGCAGGACTAGAGGAAAGATTAGTCTAGCTGATGATTCAAATGCAACACCTCAAGGAATAACTCATGAAATTCCTTTGAGAATAGGAGATTGCATAGTGCCTGTCGACTTCTACATTGTCGAAACGAGAGATGCAACATATCCAGTGATTCTGTGATGGTCTTTTCTAGCAACTTCCGGAGCTATAATGGACTGGCCAAACCGGAGGATTTCATTTGCTAATATCGACAAAGATGTCGTCACAGAAGCTGTTCCATACAACAGCAAAGCAGGAAAACGTTCTGCAGCAGAAGAGCTTGAAGAAGAACTTTGGAGTGACGAAGAACCTGCTAAGCAAAGCAAGGAGATGTCGAAAAAGACTTGTCTCAGGACAAGGTCTTCTTCATTGGAATAAGTCACGTCCAATACCAAAAGTCGAGCTAAAAGACTTAAAACAGAAGCGTTTAATGGGAGGCAACCCATTTAGGTATTGTTTTCTTTAGGATTTTTCTTTCTTTTTCTTTTGATCTTATTCTTTTTCTTAGTTTCAGGTGTTTCTTATAAAACAAAAAAACCAAAAAAAATCAAAAAACCCGAAAAAACCAAAAAGAAGGATGGAACCTGACTGCTCGGCCCAGCAGGAACCAAGGAGAAGCAGGAAGAGGCCGCGATATAAGTCCCCACGGTCGCAGACGTTCTGATCGCGGGAAACCTACCGTCGGCCGCGGTCGCGTAGTCCTGACCGCGGCCAAGTGCTTGATTGCCGCGGTCGTGCAGCACCTGACCGCGGCACTTAATCGTTGACATCAAACCCGACCCCAAACCACCCCTTTCACCTCGTTTCACCTCACCAATCACCCTCCACCTCATTCATCACCCTCCACCACCAACCACCTTCCCAAACCCCTTCGAATGAATCCGGTTCATCTCCACCAGCATCTCGGATCCAGGTAAGTTCTCTTTGTCCTTACCAATTCGATTATCTATGCATTTTTCTGATTTTCTCATCCAATCTCGACTTGTTTCACACTGAGGACAGTGTGATTTACGTCTGGGGGAGGATTTCATCCTTTTCTAACCACTTTTCTTTCATGAGTCTTGCATTATCTACACTTTTTGCATTTTCCTTAAAGTTTTTCAAAATTGGTTTTCAAAACAAAATACGTTTTAAAAGGGAATGGTGAACATGAATCAATGATAGTTGAATGTGTGCTTTAGACTGTTCCTAGTGACTTGCTCATTCATGATTTAGGACTAGACTAGGCGGTAGCTAAGCACATTTGAAACGAAGTACCCCAGAGGAATTTGAATGATTTCGATTTAGATGAAGGGATACACTAGCTCTGTTTTATTTGGACTTAATTTGGACTTAATTTTCTCATTGAAGCATTAGACCAGGGAAACGAATCATATATTCAGGACTCCTTTATCCTTTTACCACTCTCTGTTGATCCTGAATGGCTAGTTCATCTTTAGCTAGTTCCCCACCTTAACCAATCCTCTTTCAAACCACATGCACTCTTGTTTTCTATTGTCTTATATGCAGATAAGTGCAAAAACGTTGGAGAGACAGAGGAATGACGCAGTTTTCAGTCACCAAGGACAGAGACCTGCGATTTGCCGGAAAAGTTCCCGGAAGGATTCAACACAAGAGGAAGCTCAGTTTGCCTTAGAAAATCTCAAATTTTGGTACAATCTCGTCCTCTAGTCTCTCTCTCTTTAAAAGGCATTTCCTTTCCACCAAAAAAAAAAAAAAATTCCGAAAATAAGAAAAGAAAGGAAATAAAAGCCTTAGAGAGTCTAGAGAGGTCGAATTTTAAGTCCCAAGGCAACTGGAGTTTGATTTTATGGAGTTTTGGAGATTATTTTCTGATTCCCATAAAGAATCTAAGTCTGGGGGAACAGCTGTTTACAACAAAGGAGGAAGGATTATGCAACAACATTTGGCATGAAGAAGTGATTGAAAACTGTGGTCATCAACAGGTCCTTATCTCTCTTGCGGTTTTGCATATTATCTTGCATCCTCCAGATCTTCAGGTAACCCGAAACACTTTAACTCCACCACTTAAATAGCCCTTTAATGCCAAACGCCGTCTACCCTGGATGATGTCTTTAATGAGAACTCACTATTGAACTTAATGAATGTAGAGAGCTAGTTGACTGAAATCAAGATTTAAATTGTTTAAGTTTTGCATGACGGAAAAAGTGGACTAGTATCTCTTGTGCATTAGTGAGAATTTTCTAGACTAAGTTGTGGATTGATGCACTATCTTTGGTCCTAGTTTAGGAGTTCATGTCTATGAGATTTGTGCATTCCCTATTTTTGTTTTAACTTAACCAGTTTAGACTTTTGTTTTGTTTGAGGACAAACAAATGTTTAAGTCTGGAGGAGTTGATAACACCGTATTTTGACCACTTTTATGGATCGTTTTGAAATACTTTTTCTATGTTTTTAATTGCTTTTAAGTACTTTTATTACGTTTTTCTAGTATTTGTAGTTCCAAGACTCTTTTCAGGTAACTTAGGGAAAAGCTTAACAAAATGGATAGAAAACCATATTTCAGCTCAGAGTCAAACCGTCAGAAGTTCACCCATGATTGAAGGCCTTCTCACCGTCTGATCCAGCTCAAATTTGGAGACCTTAAAGATGGAAGTATCAGCTTTCCAGTGCACTTTACAGCTTGGCAATCCAACGGTTCAATCAAAAGATACGCGAAGAGCAAGATGTCCCGTAAACCAGCCAGCAAGCACTTCCACCCGCGGCCAACAAGCATTTTTCTGCGGTCAGGAGCATCCCGACCGCGGCAAACCATACATTCCCCGCGGTCAGAGCACTCCCGACCGCGGCCATCAACCTCCGAGCCCAAAAAGCCCATTTATGAAGCCCAAATTTGGACAAACCCTAAGTGACGTCCAGAGATGTCTTGAGCACTATAAATACATGTCTTAGGAACCCTAAATCGTGTAACCTTAGACCACCTAAATATTTAATTCATATTCTTATTGTTTTTGCTTTAGCTTTTAGGGAGAGAGAGATTTGTTCTCTTGAACCCTTGTTCTTTTTTTTTCAATTTCGGTTTCTATTCTACTTCTTAATATTATGTCTTTGATTTCGTTCATTATGTCTGAGTAGTTTTATTGTTGGGATTAAGGGATTTTCGATGGGGATTTATATGTTCGATGAGGATTCCATGAGCTTTTGAGCCGAATCTTAGAACTTTTTCTTCTGAATTCGTTTTTACTGCATGAAGGTAGCATCATGACTACAATCTGATCCAGATGCTTGGTGACATGAAAGTGTTCATCAGGTATCAGATCTAGTTTGGGAGAGCAAAACAAACATAGGAGTGGAAACCTACCTATGGGCGATTTGTGAATTAGGACGAGTCTTAAACATAATGCATCTCTTCTCTTCCAGGGCCAGAGTGGAAACCTACTGGTCAGGGTTGAGAGAGATAATTGTCTATGATCACGACAGTGGCGTATTCATACGTCCGTGACTCCAGTTCGAAAAGTTTAAGCTAAGATCTTATCAAATTTACTCTCTATCAATGTTTTGAATCGTTCGTACCCCTGAGAAAACTTCCCTGAACCCCAACGCTTTCTTCTCCATTGTTTTACACCGATTTTCTTTAAAGCTTTAGTTCAATATTGTCTTTCCTTTTTAGTTCATTTTCATTTAAGCATTAGAATATCCGCTTTTATCATTTTTAGTCATTTTCGTTAAGTTTAGTTATTACGTCATTTAATTTCCGTATTTTCTTTTAAGATTTCATTTTTACATTTTAAACACACTACCAAACCCCCACTAAACCGTTTTTGTTCTAGACTTCCGTAATTTAACTTATTTCAAAGGCTTTTTGCAGAAAAAGATCCTCCTTCCGTGTGGATTCGATCCCTAAGTACTACAATCGATCAGCTGTGCACTTGCGGCTATTGATTTCAATTAGGGTAAAACTTGACAACCCTCGACACCAAACATCAAGTCACACCACCATCATTGGTACCGGATGTTAAAACGACATCGTTTTGACACCTAATTACAAAAATAAAATTAATAAAATGACGTCGTTTTGCAAAAGGTAAAGAATGAAAAACTTATCTTCCCCGACAAAGAAATTGTAGTCGCTTAGAAGAGGAAGACCGATATACAGAGAGTAATTCATCGAAAATCTAGGTTTAAGGTTCGCGAAATCGACTGTAATAGAAGAAAGAGAAGCCAATTTCGATTTTGAAGATACAAATCATCTTCTGGGTTTGAGAAAAAAATAAGGTAATTCGACATTAAAGGTTTTTAATTTTGGGTGTTGTAAATTTTACAATTTTTTAAAGTTTTTGAATTGTTTAATCGTTTGGAATTATTTAATCTTTACGAATTGTTTAATCTTAGCTGTTCATCCCCAATTTTAAGCTCGAGCTCGAGAAAGAAGAAGACATTTTAATTTTTAATTCCTTTCTGTTTTTTAAAATGATGCCATTTTTTCATTACATGTCAAAACGACGTCGTTTTAACATACGGTGCCAACAGTACAGTCGACGTGACACATGACTTCTCTCCGTTAACGGAATGGGATAGTTGACTAACGGAATATCAGTCAATGCCTGGATTCACCAAAAAAGTTGTTAGTTCAGGTATGAATTGTCCAAATTTTAGGGGTTCGGGTATGAATTTGGGCAACTAAATTTTTCAGGTAGGAATCTGCACCATTTGAAACAATTGAGGTAGGAATCAGCCGTTTTCCTATCAGCGGACAGAATTTCTTTGAAAACTGATAAAAAGATGTATAATTTTTACTCAAAAAAACGAAATGACATTTTCATCTCCCCAATGCTTTTAACTCTGTGTTATTTTATTTGGTGGAATGAGCTTTTTGGTTTATGTCTTAAGCACTTTGGCTGAATATGTAGACAGAGGTTGAAAAGGTTAAGAAGAGAAGAGAAGAGAGAGCAGTTGAGAAAGCCCGACTTGAAGAACAAATGGTAAATTCTGTTTCATGTTGAAATTATACGAAAGCCTTTCTCTTTTACAAGATCATTTGATCTAGGAGGATGGATATAATTTAAGTTTTTATTAGCCAATAAGGTTATTAATTTGGTTAATACTGTCTAGCTATAGACTTAAATTTCTTTTTATTCACGACAGGCATTATTGGCTAGAGAACGTACCCGAACTGAGTTTCAAGATTTGAAGAAGAAAGAGTGGAGGTATGATTGCGTTTTCTTTGTTTTTTGCCATTTACACTTCCAGAAATAAGGTCACGTTAATAATATATCTCGGCTGCTTACAGTCATTCTGACATATTTAGTTTTTTGTGAATACAAGATATTATATAGATTCATTGATTCTTTTAATTTCAGTTTCGAAAGAAATCGTAATCATCTTTAGTTAACTTTAGGATTTAAACTCTGCATCTGAAGTGCTCAACTCTATTGCAAATCTATATCTCCACATAATAGATTTCACACTCGATGTTTAAACTCCGCATATTATTTCGTTCATAACATAAACTCCAAATAATTAATTAATATTATTTTCAACATCTAATTCACTTTTTTTTTAAATATTAAAACAACAAAAATTACGCCCATCTATCCTTGGGCGGGTTAAAATTTTTTTTTTGGTCAAAATTTACATAAAATCTAAAATACTTTTATTATATGGAAAAAAATCGATGTCAATTCATTGATTTTACTAAGTGTAAAATGCTTTGCGTTGATTTTAAAGAAATGACCTATAATAAGATTCTTCCCATAAATCTCTTTTTGAATAGATATTACCTTATATGAATTGCTGCGCTATTCAACGTTTTATTTAGTTGCTCTAAAAAGTCAAGACCAACAAACACATCGATTCATATCTATAAAAGAATGATAGCGTTTTGCTTTCTTATATGAAAAATTGTGAAACAAAGAGAATGAACAAAATGATTGACTGGTCTATGTACCGAAGAAGCTAATACTCTTAATGATTGCCTCTGTTTGTATTGCATCCTCGAAAGCCTCCATTCCATACCACATATTCATTTTGGCATGAAATGGAGGAGTTCGAGGATGGAATCCAACCGAACAGCAATCATTAAGAGTAGCTTCTTCGGTAACATATACCAGTCAATCATTTTGTACTAAAGCATTATGCTTAAGCAGCATAAATAGTGTGATACTGAAGTTGTATGTTTTTATTAATATATATATTTTAAGTGATTGACATAGCTGTGAGTAATTATATATATATTTTTAAAAATATCTAATATATTTATTTATATGTGGTATATTATATTTATAATATAAATTTATAATATTTTTATATTTATTCATATTTATTAAATTGTCACTTAATTATAATATAATAGTATTTTTAAAATATATATATAAGAAAATATTAGTGTTAACATCTAAAATTTATATTTTAATATAAATATAATATTTGATGTTATGTTAACAAAATAAATTAATTATATATGATAATTTTAAAGTATTAAAATATTTAAAAGCATAATGCTTTGAAAATACTCCATGTGAGAGCAAAGAGGAAAGAACATTTAGGAGAGCATTTGCATCTTCTAAATGCTCTCTTAAATGTTCTATTAACAAAAGCTGATTAGATGATTTAAAGCATAATGCTGGGAAAGCGGCCGATATGTGTCTCAACCGCACGTACTTATACCATTTCATGCCTGTATTTTTGTGTTGTGTCTACTCGTTTCTGTACTCCATAAACTGTGTAAATTGATACCGAACCATATATTTTTGGCCAAAACCTACATTGACTTTTGATCCGTCAGTCAACCCCGTTTAATTGTTAACTGTGGCTGACTTATCTGCCACGTTGGATTCTCCGTTGGAACGAGAACATTCGTATATAACGAAACGACGTCGTTTTGCAAAATCATTGGGAAAAAAATGTTGTAGCCTCTGGGAGTCGAACCCAGCACCTCAATAATTTAACCAATACCAGAAACCACTAGACCAATTAGATTAATTAGTATTCTATCGAATTGTTATAGTATATATTTACAAACAAAAATCTTTTATTAAAAAGGAATGAATCGAATTAAACAAAAGAACGTATCAAGATTTCGCCGCAGGTAAGTTTCCACTCCTACGGAAAAATCGTCTGTTTCATTCTAGGTCGGATACTTAATGAAAACTTTCGCAACACTAACTATCTAGATCAGATACAAGGTGATCAATCAAGCATACATGCATTAAGGATGAGAATAAACAGAGAACAGAGTTAAAATCCCAAATCTAAAAACCTAGATGTCTTAATCGATGATGAGAGCCCATTTCGGGAACCATAAGCCCAACTTGTGATCTACTCAGACATGGCTGAGGCGACATCATCATTGGTTTTAATGAAGGCAATCAAAAACAGTAAAGAAAAGAGATGAAAGAAAGCTTCTCTATTGCTGAACTCAGAGTTGAACAATCTTCTCTAAAAATCGCATAAAACGGCTGGAAAAAAAGGTTTTGTAAAAGTATGAAAAGATGATGTCTAAAAACAACCTAAATGACAAGTATTTATAGTCTTCAATACTGCATGGTCTCTAGGGTTCCATGATTGAGGTTGGGAAATGACTTAGGCTTCAGGAATGACTTTTAGGTCGGAGATGCCTCGTCACGGTCGCGTGTGTTGCGACCGTGAGAGATAAAGGCTTGGCTGCGGTCGTGTGGCCCTGGCCACGGTGGATGGGTCGTGGGCCGCGGTCGCGTGACTTGTTGGCTGTCTTCATGTGGCTCCGGGGCAAATGAAATATCTTGAGATCCAACCATTATAATGTCTCCAAACCAAGTGCATTTGAAAGCTGGTTGAATCTTCTGTAAGTTGTCCAATTTTGAGGGTGATCAGACGGTAAGAAGGTCTTCGTCTCTCCATGAGAGTTCTGACGGTCTGCATTTATCCAAAAGAGTCATTTTGTTCTAATTTACACCTCTTTATCCCAAATTACCTGAAAAGTCTTATAAAATCCAAAAACATAGAAATCCTTTGAAAACCTTTGAAAATGGAGTAAAAACACCTGCAAAAGATATTAAAGTGATCCATAAAAATGGTTAAAATCCGAAGTTATCAAAAACCAGTTGGTTAGTTGAAATTAACGAAACAGAATCAGAATTCATTTGGTCAGGTAAACCATTTGAAATCATTTAAAATTTTTTTGCTATATTCGAAATTGGAGTTTTGGTTTTATTTAAGTGAAACCAGCATGGGATTTTTATCAAAGAAAATGTCTTATTCAGTATTCAACTGTTTTACTCAAATCAAACCGATAATTAAAACTTATATTGAAAACGAGTCGGTTAGTTGTAATTAACAAAATAAAATCATAATTCATTTGGTCAGGTAAACCATTCGAAATCATTTTAAAAAATCTTGGTATATTCAAATCGGATTCTCGGTTTGATTAAAGCAAAACCAACATGGGGTTTTTATCAAGGAAAATGTCTTATTCCGAATTCAACTGTTTACCCAAATTAAACCGATAATTAAAACTTATATTGAAAACCAGTTAGTTAGTTGTAATTAATGAAACAAAATCAGAATTCTTTGGTCAGGTAAACCATTCAAAATTATTTTTAAAAATATCAATATATTCGAAATCGGATTCTCAGTTTGATTAAGTGAATATTCTCGGTTTGATTTAAGTAAAAATTATCGGTTTGATTTAAGTGAGAACAACACATAAGCAAGTTAGACGGATAATAATAAGACCCGTCATTATTTTTTCAAGAATAGCTGTGAGCGCGACATATCAGATTTAGACTTCACATATAATAATGATTAACAAAGACGGGCTTTGACCCTGTCGTAGCTCACAGCACGAAAGGATACAATGATAAATGAGATCAAGATGCATAGCCGGTACAACAATTGCATAATTATTCTCTAAACTTTATTAAAACTGATTAAAAGGTATTAACGATTTTTTTAATGAGAGAATAGAAGATAATTAGCTATCCCGAGAATGAATGAGAGAGTTCCATCCCTAAATCTCCCTTGATTATATTATATGTATATGATGGATAAAAATATTATTTGGTTTTTGTTGATCATTTTACACTTATAAATGGTTTTACCCACTCAAATGCAAATCACAAGTTTTTTAAACATTTATTTGTTTAAAAAAAAACGGTTTCAATCCTATATTATTACCATTTACTATAATAATGGAGGTGAATTTCAAGGTTAACATCAGTTCTATTAAAGAATGGTATTTCAATCGCATTTCACCTCTACATACTCCTGAGCATAATGGGATCTCTAAGCATAAGCATCAACACATGCTCATATGCCTTTGGAGTATTGGTCTTTTGCGTTTGCTACTGCAGAATATTTGATCAATCGTCTTCCCAACTCACCATTGCAATATCAAATCTCTTTGGAGCTTTTTTTAAAGATAAACAAAATTTCACTAAACTACGGGTCTACATGGTTAAGACCATACTCGACTCATGAACTCACTGCTCGCACAGCTCCATATGTTTTTGTAGGTTACTCTCTCACTAATAGTGCATATCTATGTTTCAACAAAGCATCGTCACGGCTTTATGCTTTAAGACATGTATTTGAGTCACAATTCACGTTTCAAAATTTTTCTCCGCCATCTTCATCTTCTGTGCTTGTATCGAATTTCTCTCCTTCGGTTACACTCTTCCTCAACTACTCAATCGTGTTCTTTGTGCACAGCCTCCTGGTATCGACTCCTCACCACCGCCTGATGTTGACATGCTTCCTACAGCTATTGATAATCTGCTATCTACTACTGTGACATGCTTCATGTGTCGTCTCTATCTAATGTTCAATATTTGATGGTTACACGATCAAAGAATTAAAGCTGCAAACAAAGCTGTAGCAGCACATGTAGCAGTCAAGCTAGCTCAAGGGATGACACAGAGAAGACTTGCAGAGCAATCTACATACGTGGAGGTGAGCTTGTAGCTGAGATGGAGCTGCAGGACGTGCTGGACACTTCAAGAGACAAGGATGTTACTTGGACAAGAGGCTTGGAGTATCTTGAAGGATTTTGGGAGAATATGTGAAGTTTCCTTCATCTTAGAAGAAATTAAGAGATTCTCTTGAAGATTTGGAGAAATCAACAAGGAAAGTCTCGGCTACGGTTAGCCACAAGTCCTATTGAGTATAAATAGGCATGTGGTTTTGAACACAACTGAGAGAAAAGGATGAGCGAATATTTTGTAAGAGCTTGTAAGCTAGAGTGCTAAGGGATTTGGGTGAGAGGTTCTTGAATCAAGTATGGATTCAATAACAGGGTGAGGCTAGAGTAGCAAATCAAGGGGTGTCTTGAGTTTGCTCTAAATCGGGTTCTGTATACTTATAAGTTACAAACATATTTACTAGTAATATATTTTTCGTGTAGAGAAAATTCATGTGTTGTGTTCTGTGTTAGTTCCCGAGTTATGGCTCTTGCTATTTCATTTGGTATCAGAGCAGTCATCTATGTGTATTGCAAACAGGTGAGATCCGCGGAGAAGGTGGGTTCTGTATTCTAATATTTTGTAAGAGCTTGTAAGCTAGAGTGCTAAGGAATTTGGATGAGAGGTTCTTGAATCACGTATGGATTCAATAACAGGGTGAGGCTAGAGTAGCAAATTAAGGGATGTCTTGAGTTTGCTCTAAATCGGGTTCTGTATACTTGTAAGTTACAAACATACTTACTAGTAATATATTTTTCGTGTAGAGAAAATCCATGTGTTGTGTTCTGTGTTAGTTCCCAAGTTATGGCTCTTGCTATTTCATCTGGTATCAGAGCAGTCATCTGTGTGTATTGCAAAAAGGTGAGATCCACGGAGAAGGCGGGTTCTGTATACTTGTAAGTTACAAATATATTTACTAGTAATATATTTTTGTGTAGAGAAAATCCATGTGTTGTGTTCTGTGTTAGTTCCCGAGTTATGGCTCTTGCATTTTTATTTGGTATCAGAGCAGTCATCTGTGTGTATTGCAAACAGGTGAGATACGCGGAGATGATGGAGAGCTATCAGGACATGGTGAACAATTTAAGAATCATCTTGGATGCCGGGTACTACGGATTTTGGAAAGCACAGATTAGATCTATGGTCAAGGGAATTGATCCATTGGCGTGGAAAGCAGTCATAGAAAAATGGGAAGAACCCTTGGTAGCTGATGCGGCTAGAGTTTTCCATCCAAAACCGGAAGAAAGTTGGAATGAAGAAGAGTCGAAGAGGGCGAAATACAACTCCAGGGCATTAACCACGATCCACATGAATGTTTCAAGGAAAGCATTCCAGCTGATTCAAGGAGTTGAGACAGCCAAGGAGGCATGCAATATACTTCAGATGCACTTCGAAGGAACCAAGAAGGTGCAAAACTCAAGGAAATACATGCTGGCATCGAGGTTTGAGAATCTGAAGATGGAAGAACATGAGTCAATAGCTGACTTTAGTTCAAAACTGAGTGCTCTAGCATAGGAAGCAGCAGTCTTGGGCAAGAAGTATAAGGACAAAAAGCTTGTGAAGAAGTTTCTGAGGTGTATGCCATCAAGATTCATGGGATATAAGTCAGCCTTGGTGTGTCAAGCAGCATGGAAAACCTGAGCTTTGGGGAAATTGTTGGCATGCTCCAAGCACATGAGATGGAACTTGACAGCTTGAAGAAGCCCAGAAGTTTAGCGCTGAAGTGTGAAAACCATGGAGTTGCAGACGCGGAAGATGACCCCATAAGCCTGCTAGTCAGGAAGTTTGATCGCGCATTGAGGAAAGCCGAAAGGTCTCAGAAGAAAGTCACATCAGGCAAGAAAAATCCTGAAGGAGAAAGATGCATCAGAAAAGTGACGTGCAATGTCATGAATGCAAGGGATTCAGACATTTCAAGACTGATTGTCCAACCATCAAGCGTCGAGAAATTCAGTGCTTTGGGTGCAAAGGATATGGACACACTCAACTGAAATGTGTCAACGATCAGAACCGCAGAAAGGAGAAGTCCATGCTGAGGAGGAGTCCGAGAATGAACGTGAAGATGAGTCAGCAGATGGAGTCAATAACTTTGTCACCTTTGTAGGAATTGCTGAAATTGTGAAAGGATAAGAGGACTCTGAGTTAGAATCTGAGAAAGACAGGGAGAACGATCTTGTAAACAGCTGTGAGGAGCTTCGACAGGCGCTCGTCAGCATTAGCAAGGAGAACATTGACCTAAAAAGAGAAAACCAGAGGCTAATCAAGGTGAACGACAAACTGAATAGAAATCTTGATGCAGTATAGAAGCTGAGCCAGCAGAGTGTCACACTGATAAAAGAGAAACTGATGTTGGCGAATAAAGTTGAGGATCTGAGGCAACACTTGAAGAAAGAAAAGGAGATATCAGAAGGTCTTGAAGCTGAGCTAGATCAACTGAAGAAACAGATACAGATGTTCGCAGGATCTAGCAACTGGACAAAATCATGAGCTATGATCGTCAAATCAATATGAAGCAAGGTCTAGGGTACACAGGATGGGAGCAAAAGGATTCAGGTAAAATTAAATTTGTTTCATCCGGATATATGAACCCTGAAGAGCAAGGAACCAGCTCAAAGGGCCCAGGCAGGAAGGAGTGTTACTACTGCAGCAAAGTATGGCACATCAAGGCATACTGCTACAGTCACTGGGAAACAGGAAAGGTTCAATTGGAGTGGTTTCAAGAATCAGATAAGGGTGAAAAATGAAGATTTGAAGTATGTATGCAAGAAGCCAGCATAAAAGACAGCTTCATGAATTCATTGTCAAGGAATCAAAGAAAGCTGATTCGATGTCCCTAATGTGGTACAGAAGTGCAACATGTTATTTGTGGAGGATGATGAAGATATTGCAGATCTGTGGTATTTTGACAGTGACTGCTCACGTCACTTCAAGAGACGAAGAGCTGACTTGGACAAGAGGCTTGGAGTATCTTGAAGGGTTTTCGGAGAATATGTGAAGTTTCCTTCATTTTAGGAGAAGATAAGGAAATAGGAGATTCTCTTAAAGATTTGGAGAAATCAACAAGGAGAGTCTCCCGGCTAGGGTTAGCCACAAATCCTATTGAATATAAATAGGCGTGTTAGAACCTTGTAGGGTTTTGAACACAACTGAGAGAATTCTTAACAAATGGTGAGCGAATTTCTTGTAAGAGTTTGTGAACTAGAGTGCTAAGAGATTTGGGTGAGAGGTTCTTGATCCACGTATAGATTCAAGAACAGGGTGAGGATAGAGTAGCAAATCAACGGGTGTTTTGAATTTACTCTAAATCAGATTTTGCATATTTGTAAATTACAAACAGATTTACTAGTAATATATTTCCGTGTAGAGAAAATCTCTGTGTTGTGTTCTGTGTTAGTTTTCGAGTTATGGCTCTTGCTTTTTCAAGAATCAGATAACAAAACCAAATCAACGATATGCACTCACTATTAATGTTCCATCCGACATGGACATTGAACCACAAACACTAACGCAAGCTCTTAAGAATCCTAGATGGCAAAGCTCGATGGGATGGTGATGAATACAGCTCACAGATTGCAAACCATACATGGGATCTTGTTCCCCCTGACTTGAGCTTCAATCTACTAGGTTGTTGTTGGGTGTTTCGTATAAAAAGAAATGCAGATGGTTTGATAGATCAATTCAAATCTAGATTGCTTGCAAAGAACTTTCATCAATGATCCTGGATTTTAAATTAATTAAAAAAAATTGTCACAAAAATCATTAACATTTAATTATTAATTTATTTTATTAAAAATATATTTGTATATTTTTTGAATTTTTTATTTTATGTGAAATATCTCAAAATTACACTTTTTGTAAAACATAAAAAGTATTTATTAACTTATTTAATTATTTAAATCAAACCAATTAATTAATAACATGTCGATGATGACAAAAATGTTTAAAGAGATAGAGATTCCAAATTTATTACACTCTGATCCAGAAAGTTTAATTTTTTAGCTTTTTTACATAGATTAAAAAATAATTAATGTTTAGTCATAATTACAATATTTTCTCCACTAAACTTTTTCCCATAAATATGAACCATTCATAAGTCATCAAATTCAACTATTCTCATTTAATACCTCTTAAATTAATTATTTAATCATTAAAATAGATAAAAATCTTTGAAAAGTAAACTTTCTGAAACAAGAATATAAAGCCAAAAAATCAAACTTTCTAGACCAAAAGGAGTGTGAAATATATATTTGAGTTTGAATATGATTAAATATACAATTAAATACGTAAAAATATGTTTCTTTAATTAAACATATATATATCATTTAATTGTCAAAGGGCTTGCATGTGGTCAAATTTAAATACTATTAAGTAATATGTATCATCATATAATTGTATATATTTGTTTAATTAAAGAATATTTTTTTGGGTACTTAATTAATCACCTATAAGTGGAATGGTCAAATGTAACGTTAAATAGTATGTTAATGAATATTTTTGTTTTTGACTCTTAAATAGGTAATTAATTATTTTGGTCAAATATACAACTAATTACCTTTTATTTGAGTCAAAATAAAAAAAATAATTTAGTAAATATTGTGTGTATATATATATAAACAATGTTGATAAGAAAATATTCATCACAACATAAGCGAAAACAACTCACCAAAACATAGAAAATCTTTTCATCAAATTTTGCAATGAGGTCTGCTACATTGTTTGTGATCTCTTGTGTTCTCATGTTCTTTGTTATCCACCATGCTAAAGGTGATATACTTATTATTTTTTTTAAAAAAAAAATTTTATTTAGTTGGGTAATATGAAACATTGATTGATGAAAAAATATTGTTACAATTAAAAAAATAAAAGAAAACTTGTAATTTGTTGTATTATCAATTATTTATGTAGAAGACGTTTTATCTATCTTCTAACATTTTTTTTGTTAATATAAAATAGTTGAGGCGAGAAAACTACATGCACCTCAACTTGTTTACATTGCTCATGGATGGGATTGTGGTCCTGAAGGATGGGCACGATGCCTAGCAGATATTGCAGATGATAATAAAGATCATTGGTACACTCGTTGCAGCTGCTCAAATGTTCCCGAGGGACATATGTGTAATTGTTTTCATTAACTATCTTTGATATGATTTACTGTATCTCCATAACTAAAATATTTATATAATCATATATATATATAATAATGGTTTCACTCTCTCCATATTGGATCATTTGACATCTCTTTTAATTTTTCTTTTTCAAATTTTATTACTTAGAATTTTTCTTATTCAAAATTTTAATTACAATGTTGAAAGATACTCCCTCCGTTTTTTATTAGTTGTCGTTTTAGAGAATTTTGTTTGTTTAAATTATTTGTCGTTTTCAGTTTTCAATGCAATATTTATTAGTTTTTTATTTTTGATAATTATTTTTATTATGCAATTTGTTTTATTATTGGTTGAATTGTATTTAAATAGATAATTAATGATGTTTTTATATTGAAAAACTAGTACAATTAATATTTTTTTAATCTGTGTGCATAACCTTAAAACGACAACTAAATAAATTCGGAAGGAGTATATTAAGTATATTTAATTGACGTTTGCACAAAAATATGCTTAGTCCCAAATAAATCACAGCACCATCAAAATATTTTACAATAATGATGAATTTCCATATTAAATGTAATCCTTTTTCTGAGAAAATTAGATATACTAATTTGTAGCACAAAAAAAAACTACACAACTAAAAGGCACATTTATATATATAAATATATAAATATTTGACATCCTTTTCTAAAAATAAATAAATTAAGTAAAAAAAACATATACAAATATACTTCCTTCTTTTTTGGTCGAACAAATATACTAGATATACTAAATAAATTACACTACTACCAATTTATCTTTTTAACAAGCATATGAAACCCCAATTGATATCATAATTCAGTTATTTTTTATAATCCAATTAACCTCTTTTATTGTGAACTTAATTACACTTTTTGGGTCTGTTAATGCATTTAACGTCATGTCATTTTTGACTGAATCAATAAAAGTTGAAGATTTATATTTTAAGTCAACAAAATATGATGAGTTTTACTATTCATGCATAGTTTGTGTTTTTAATGGCTAAAATTTGAAACTTGATTGTTTTTTTGACAATTTTTCCATATATATAAATATAAATATATATGTATATATATATATTTTAATTATTTAATTTAGTTATACAAGTGAAGCCAATTAATTGATGACATGTGGATTAACAAAACGAAAATGATATATTTTCAATTCAAAGAAGGTTTAGAACCTGATGTAGAATTTTACTATGTCAGAAATGGGTACATCTCAAAAGTCTAAACTGTGCGTGTCACGAACTCGGGATCACCTACAAAAACAATGGCTGTTACAGATGGTTGTGAATCATGGGATAGAAATTGAAAATCTTGAAAAAAGTGTAGATGTGGAAACAACAGTTTTGTCGTTGAAGGATAATGAAGAGGGGATCACCACTGTGAAGGAGATCCGGTTCGAGCGTCGTAGTATAGTTTGGGACACCAATTGAGTAAAGCCCGGCTATGTCCGAAGATATTTGCCCCCAAATATATATATATATATATCTTTGAATGTTTTAAAAATCAAACTTAAATAATCAAAAATCAAACTTCTAGAAAAGATTTCAAGAACAACCCACCTACACGTTTCAATGTATTATATAGAAGACGGAAAAAAGACCAAATCTGTAGCAAAATTTCACAATCGTAGAATCAGGGACACACTGACGAATCATATTGTTTTTTTTTAATTAAGTATTTGAATATTCATATATAATGAAAGAGTTTGCAATGAGTAAAAAAGTGAGCTACACTAGTTAGAAATGTAGAATGCACCTTGCCAAAATAAGAATAAAAAACAAAGAATAAGCTAAAAAACAGAACTTGGAAAATTTCGTAAACGTTGGTGAGCCAAATCATAGATTCCACCAAGCTTAACAAAGAATCAAATGAACGATAAATTATATATTGCCGTCTTGCCGATGAATCATGTTGTTCATTTCTGTCCAAAATAGGTAAATCATAATTCGTAATTTGCCAACGTTTAACTTTGTATTGAACATACTTCTATGCTCCGTGATAGTGTTGAGACATCACACATGCCAATCCTAGCTGGCTAACTTTGTATTGAACATAAGACCATCTCCATCGAGGAGATATAGAAGGGTTGTTATGATTTTTAGCTAATAAAAAACTCTGAAAAGCTTACAACTCGTATGCTAAAGTTTTTATATAACAACCTCTGTTAAGAGAGTATATAACAACGTGTCCTATTTTCATTAGCTCTGTGTTTTAATGGTTTTGGGTTGGAAATCGGGAAAGGCCCGTTAGAGGAAAAAGCCCAGCCGCTTAGTGAGAAAATTTTACATTTTAACCACCTGTTAAGAGTATAAAGGATGGACTAATAAAAATAGAGGGGTTCTTAATTTTTTTAAGATGTCAAATTTAATATTAAACAATGTTTAACAACCCCTCATAAAAAATGGAGATGCTCTAAGTTTTGAATTATAACTCTTTAAAACTTTTTATAATATTGTCAGGGTCGCAGTCTTTGGTGATTAGAACTAGACCTGTCAGTTAACATAAAAATATATATGATACATATATATATATAATATAATTTGGCTTAATAAAATTAACTCTAAAATCTTACAATACTACAGTACATACAATTATCGCATCAATATTGACGTGAAGAAAAAAAAATTAAAAGAAGCATGCACATGCAAGGAGTAGTAATAATTCATTGACAAGAATCTTATTTTTTTGGGATTTGTTAGCTAGTAACGTAGATTAGTAATAAGCGCCAAAGTATTACTAGTCGCCCTTGCAAGTTCCTCAACAACCTTCGTTACCTTCTTCTTCGTTTCTTTATTCACTTTCACCTCCTCGAACCCGTCCGTACAAGTCCCTTCGTCGGTCAACGCCGCGCTTACCCAAGTCCTCACGTTTGATATGTGCTCAGCCACCGAGTCACCATCTCTTAGAGTCTTCATCTCTGTGATGGCTTGCTTGAGCTCAACAATTGTGTCCTTCATCTCCTCGAGGCAGTCCTTGAGAATAAGCGTCTCCGGTAGCATTTTGTTTTTTCTTCCGGCGGCTGATTTCTGAGACTTTTTTAGAAGCTTAGAGACAACGGAAGTAGCTTTTTTTGCGGATTTCACGTTGATGTTAAGCGCGGTTGTGCATAGCTTGATCGGGTCGGATTTGATGGCGGAGGAGTAGGAAGATAAGGACTTGTAGCATTTTTCAGGGTATGTTGTCGACTTGCATGCCGTTTTCACGAACATTTTGTGGTTTTGGGAGTAGGATGGTGGAGCGGCTGCTGTTTTCTTGATGTTTGTCGATGTGAGGAAAACAAAGATGAGCATTAGAGAGTAGAGGAATTGCGACATGTTAATGGTGGCAACTTTCATATTTTGTAATTTCATTTTAGGGTTTATCTTTCGGATGTGAACAGATTTATAGGGAATGATTGTGAAGCTATATATGTTGTATCTTGTGTGTATTATATCTATAGAACACACATGCATATTTTGTTTTTATATTGAATGAAATAACTGAGTTGGCCTCTTTCTTTTAAAACGTAAAGATTCTATCGATCTATATGTATAATGTATGGTTTCTTTGTATATCAACAATCATATTTGTATTATTTGTTTTGTAGAGCGTATATATACGTCTGTACGTTACTTTTTTTTTGAAAAATTGTCAAGAAATCGTATAATATATCATGGTCAACTCTCAATTATTCGAATTAGATATTCACGATACCTATCGAATGGTTTTTGTTTATTTATTTTTTCATATACTGTAACAGTAAAGATAATTCAGTTGTGATTATGTATGTTTTTTTTTTCATTTGCTATGGTTAATTAGTGTGTACTCAACCAGGCCATTAAGATAAGGCCGATTGTAATTATAATAGCATTTAATGTCAATACTTGACTACATCACTACACCATTTTGAGTATGCTAGGGATTTCATCTCATTAACTCCTCTCGTTTTCATCTAATTGTTAATTAAGTTATAATAGATGCGAATATCCTAAAAATTATGGTTTGTTTACCATTTTTTTTTTCAAACCTTTTCAGTCTTTAAAAGTTAACTACATGCCTGATATCTATAGAAACTATCATCAGTCGTTATTGCTTGTTTGACGATAACATTCATTAGGGTGTGAAAGGACAAAGGAGATTGTAATTTTCGAAATATTGTAAGTGTGAAAAGAGAAAATAAATACTAGTTATAGGATGTCTTACTTTGTCAGCAAATAAAAGTAGAGCAATATTACAAGTTTATTCCGATATTTAAGCGTAAGGAAATGTTAGGTACGTGGCATGTGACGTGATGAACATGGATTAGATCTCCTCTTTCGGAGGAATAACTCAATCCTCTAATAATTCAAAGACTTGATTATTTGAGAATTGGCCTGTCATGCTTACCCCTACATATTTTTTTTTGTATTCGTTGTCATTTACAAATAGTTTACATAATTTGAACGTATAGTCAACTATATTTTAATATAATAATTAAGTCTTTGGTAGAATTAATTGGGACTCAAAAATTTCAAGATCGATGTTTCTCATGTGATAGAAAATCTAATAAACTGGTACGTGGATAACAATTTTAGATTGTTGAGCTCAACCAGGCTTTCACAGAGATGAAGATGAAACTATTCATATATATGCTTTTTGTTCTAATTCGTTTGGATTTTAACTTTGACAGTTTGACATAAGATGAAACTTAGAGTAACATGTGAGGGGTATATACAATCTATTTATACCCATTTAGCTTTTAACTGTTTTGTTATATAAATAGAATTGCGGATATGCGAAAACAAAATGTTTTATCATTTTATAAAGTCTAAAGATGATCCCAAAGCTTTTTATTATGATCCGAGTTCGAAGAAAGAAAAAAGAAAAAGTATTAGAGTCCAAATACTAATTATAATTCCTATTTATGTTTGGCGGGTGACGCGGGTCCATTGAACATGAATAGAGTGTTTCTTAACGTTCTACATATATATACGTACATGTATATGTTAATTGCAAATGCATCATAGTTACTTACTTACTTGCTAACATAAAAACTATCTACTTAATTTTATCGAGACTCCATCAATGTCATTACGTTATATGACAAATTTTTTTTGCTACTTAGGGGTCATCCAGATTCTTACAAGCCGACTAATTTTCACTAAAACAAGTGTAGTCGTCGAGTAGTCATGCATTCATCTTGGTTTTATGGGTCTTAAGTATGATACCATTTCGGCTGATACAAATAAAAATCGTCACAATAATATTCAAATAGTGACATGTTGTACTTCAAAATAGGAACCCTGATTATAGAAGGAAAAAAGCCAACAATAATATTAGAAAATTGAACGTACATCGATAAAATGGAATAATGAGAATTGGGAAGAGAACCAACAAAAACATTAACATGGGCCACTTGGTATTCTTGGCTGGAAAACAACATATACGTGAGTCTCATACAATACTCGTCCATTATTAATCTTTAATTATATATAGCATTGTCGTCGTTTAAAATTAATTTATATTGCTTCCCGTAGGTACCGACGGACTAATTAATTAGGAAAATTAATTGAGTTGTTATTTTGTTAAGCCTAAGAACGTAACTATTGGATAATGAACGTTTCTCATGAAACATCAAACACCGATGTTTTAAATTAGATAATCAAACAGAGTTTATGGAATACAACTGCATTCTCATGCTTAATAACAATTTTAATTGAATAATCAACGTAAACCCATCTTCTTATCATTATGAGAACTGTGGTTAAGCAACTAGTTAAGGGATAAGAGCAATGCTAAAAAAATTGCTAGCGGTGGCTAGGCGTGTGATAGGAGATTAACGCTTAGACAGATTAGTCGGAGACTAGGTAGAGCCTAGGCAATAGCAAATTTTTTATAATTTTTTTATAAATTTTCTATCTATATATCATATTTTAAAAAAGTTTTAATCGTTTTCTTGACAATTAGTTTGTCAAAATTTATGTTTTAATAAAAAAGTAAGAAAATTTGATAAATAAAATTATAGAATAAAGTTTAACATAGAAACCAAACTAAAAATCATCAAATTCTTCAAACCAAAGTAAGTTTTAATCTAAAAACTTTAAAATGTTATGCAAAGAGAAATCTATCTAACATATTCTTCAAACACATCCATATCCACCACCTGCTCATTTTCAGACTCAAATTCAAAATCAATGGTTATATCATTTTCATCGTCAAAATCGATATCTCCGCTTAGCTCATCACTTTGGGTTTGGTAAGTAGGATGGCCATTAGGTTCTTCATTGATTTGAAGTGGATCGATTAACCATTCTTCAGAAAAAGTTTATGAAGGAATGAGATAAGCGACGGTGGAATAGTGGAGATGATTATATTTATTAATCCTAAACCAACGTTTCAATTTTTTTTTCTTTTTTTGTAAACCGATGTTGGTTTACCATCCAAAACAATAAAAATTAATTGAAATAAAAATAAGAATAATTAGTCTAGATTTTACCGATTTGATCCGATTTTTCCGAATTTCTCCAATTTGGTCTGATTTATTACTAAACCAGATTTGTTTCACTGATTTTATGAAAATCGGATCGGCTAACCCCAAACAGCCCCTAGCCGATTTTTTGAACACTGGATAAGAGTAATCCTAAACTATGTCGTTATTTTTCCTTCTTGTCAACAATGAAGTGACATAAAGATTAGAAGCTATTTAAGCGTTATTTAAGTTTCAAGTTTTACAGGCAATTTTGACTATTAATAAACGAGATTTGTCTCCTTTACGTTGAGATTCCTTTGAATTCAACTATGTAACTAGAAGAAGGTCCTATTCAATTCTTTTGAGTATCTTGGTTGAGCTGAGTTATCTGGTTTCTTAAGCTAGCTGCACCAAATCTATCAATAATGTGTGTTTGAATGATTAAGTAAACAACGGTATACAACTATTCATTTGGTGGAAAAAAAAAAACTAAACGGTACAAAACTTCAAGTTTCTTCTTCATGCAGGAGAATCACAGATGCAATACCCAAATCCTCTGTTTCTCTATGCTGTTTTCGTAGGCGGTGACATATTATTGACAAGAGAACCCGTAACGATGATTGCTAATATCTGCACCACCGCTCCTGCATTCGACAAAATACCCCAAAACATCTATTAGAACCCTCGAATGTTCAACACAAGTGGAAAGAAAGTGTAGATAATAAAGAAACCGAGGACAATATTCCGGAAATTTTACCTAATTGAGCACAAATGAACCCTACGAGCTCAAGCTTCGCTGTTGTTCCCGAGCTATTCCTTTCCTACAAATCATTACAAGATTCTTTCCTACAAATCATTACAAGATCCTTTCCATGTCTTTCGAACTAAGAAACGCTTAACTAACATCTAAAGGACTAATGATGCACGACAAACACTTGGCAATTACTCTTAATGCAGGTAGATAAGAGTTAAATTATGTTTTAGGCAATTTACCTCCATTGTTAATCTGCTCCTAACAGCACAAAACACCGAAAGAACCATGACAACGGTAGATGCAGCTGTGTAGAGCCTCAAAAGATTTGCTTTGCTGCGTCTGCAACCTTTTGTGAAAGAGACAACAACAAATATAAAGAAACCAAAACAAAAACGATGATTTTGATTAATAAAAAGAAGGAGAAGAAGAGTAAGGGTTAACCTAATTCTCCTATTAATGAAGACACTAAGCCAAAAGCAGCAGATGCAATTGCAAGTGTGTTCGTCTCATCCTTTTTAGTCGTTGTCAGAAATGCACACGATAGTCCAATCATATAAATCGTAGCCTGCAAAAAAGATTCTTAAAGATTTGAGCCTAAAAGCAGATAATGTCTCCAAGATCAATATCCAAACTTTTCTTATGCTACACAACTTCAAGAACACTACAATAGTGGGAACCAATATGAGAATTTTGTGAAAAATGAGTATCTATTTGGTAGAGATTAAAGATAAAAAAACTTGGTTAAGCTAGTTGAGAATTAGATTGAGCCAAACGCAATTTCTTCAAACCTGATCACAAACACTACTTTCTGAAACTTGAATTTTGATGATTCAGTATCTAATTTAACCTCTGATGTAACATTTGCAATGCTTATTCACCAATTCGAAACCACGACCAATCAAGCGAACAATCTAACTCCAAAAGAATCAATTTACTCACATGAGGAAAACGAAAAGTGTACCTGAGCTAAGATCAAAGGACGGAGACGAGATTTCCCTTTAGTGACCTTCGTGTAACCTAATAACCCAGAACAAAACCGAGCCCACATGGATCAAGAAGAAATCGAGAGAAATGGAAAATCGGAGACAGAGGAGACTTTTGGATTTAGTAAACTCACGAGAGTCAACGACCATCCGGTATGAGAAATCGGATCCATCGGTGCCACTGGGCCTACCCGCCGTCGGTTTCCTCTGCTGCATCTTCTCCGATGGAAATTGGCACCGTTTGGTCGTCAGAAGCCGTCGTCGATTGATCGTTTGCGTTCGGCGTCGAGCGGAGAGAGAAAGTGAGTTTTAGGGTCACGTTGACGGATCCATTAGATTTTGTTAATTTGGATAGGATTGAACATTCTACCGAACGGAACCGAATTAAAATCGAAAACCGAACCGAACCGAACATCAAAAGAAAAGCAAACTGATTCCAACCAAAAAACAAATGTCTACCTCTAAACTCTAAAAGTCTAAACACGTATAATTCTTTACTGTTAGTAATCGATTTATTTTTCCAATCCTGTAATGCCACTTTAATTTTTTAACATTGTATCTACCGCTTAATTTTAGCCAAGTATACTAATTTATTATTTTGCTTTTATAAATTGAACATGTGTAAAGTGTAGCACACCTATTTAGAAATGCAACCCGGTGCCTTCGACGTCTGTGATTCTTGAGAATTCAGGGGAACAGTAGACTATAGTGAAGAAGACATTGCCCTTTAGAAATGCAAAACGGACAAATACAAAAGACGATTCAGATCAAAAGACACATGGTATCTAATTCGTGAAAATCAGCTGCGTTGTGACTGGGATGGTATGAGCCAATTGGTTCAAGCACGCCACGCCTAAGTTCTCTTTTTTTTCATTAGTCAACAATGCACTTTAGCATCTCCACCGGGGACCGTATGCTAAAGTGGAATGCCAACAATGATCCTTCATGTGTGTTATGCCAACATCCCCTTGAGACAGTGCAACATCTATTTTTTAGCTGTAGTTACTCAGCTCATATTTGGAAACCGCTAATGCAGGAGATCCTTAGAGAAAAATATTCAACAAATTGGAATTTGGTGGTGAGGTTGGCAAAAGATTCTGTAGGTTTGGATCTAGGCTAGAACTATAAGTTTGTATACCATTACGATGATTAACCAGAACGAATATGCAAGAGCGTAAAATAATAGAGACACATCATTTGTTAACGGAGTTCAGCGAACCTACATCCCCGTGACCTAATCCACTAGAAAATACTGCAAACTAAAATTGCTATATGGCATCAACACTGCTATATGGCATCAACACACACCTCTGTCTACCACTCTTTTTTACATAGATTATGGAAACAGTAACAAGCACATCATGTTTGACTACAACTAGCAACACTGGTGCACCAACGTCTCTTCTGATAAGTGCAATTTCCATAGCAAAACCATCAACAGATTTCTTTATTTGTCTGGTGGGACGACGCCATACACACACCGTGTACGTCACACAATAGAACCTTAGGTGCGTGAATTTTTTTTGTTACTGCTTCGTCTTATTTAAACTTCTCACATGAAAACATTAACTCAGCAAGCCCACATCATCATCAACCTGAGACATGTAGTTGGGCTTCTACTTGAGACAGAGCCCACATGACTTCTATTATGAGTTAGATAATCACGTGGCCCTTTTCCATCTTCTTGGATCTTCTCAATAAGACTCCAATGCTTTATCAAACATTTCACAACATGACTTCTCGTTCCTCTTCCCTTCGTTTCTCTCTAAGGACTTCAGCAACAACTCTGTATCACACACTAAGATCTTGTGTAACACACAAACATCTTCTGATCTTTCAGATTCTTTGCAGGAATAGATTCCTATGTTCATCCTGAGAGACATTCTGCAAGGAACCATTTAAGGTTTGTGGAAGGAGAGGAACACACGGAGAAATGGTGAAGCGTCGTCCCCTCCAATGAGTTGGTGAAGCTCATCGACAAAACAGTATGCAATAAACTCAGCAGAATTCAACTTCTAGGAGATCAAACTTTTGAGGGTGGCATCAGATTTTGGTTTGCCACAAGAGAGTAGTGGTGTAAAGAGCTTTTAAATCCCTTTAAAAACTTCAAATTTTGAAGTATTAGATGTAAAATTGCTTTGAGTGAATACAATTTTACATTCAATTAAAAAAGAAAAAAAGTGTAGCATTGAACCGAACCGAACTAAATTGAAATAAATTTTAATGAATTTTAGTCATAGTTTTACTAAAATCAAATTAACCAACCAAACTAAACCTGAATCTCTGAAAATACACCAAATTTTCCAAATTGATTCTCAAGCAACCAAAATGAATCGGACATTCTAATTTTGGTTAAATCGGCAAAATTTTCTGGTCAATGGATATATCAGAAGTATATATTTAACGTGTATTGTTACTGTTAAAAAAACGTTAAACACTAAGGACTGACTGGTTTAAACGCAGCGGTTGCGGTTGTGAATGCAGAAGTTTTTGGAAGCGGGTGATTGTAGTTTTGAGCATTATTAAGCGGTTTGCACGACTGATTAAACTTTTTAAGACGGATCCGATTGCAGAACATTTTTGATTGGCGAACCAGCAGATGTTTTAGCGGTTAAACATAAAATTACCAAAATAAACATTAAAAATAATGATAAAAAAACATAAAAACTATATTCTTATGTTTAATATCAAAATCACTAGTTCAAAATAATTAATAAAAATATAAATAAATATTATATAATTATTTTTAAAATTAATAAATTTTATAATAACATATTCTATTTCAAATGTTGGGAACATTACCCAAAATTGTGTCTATCAATGTAAGGGAAAATTGCTAAAAATAGGCCACAATTTGATTCCAAATGCAAAAGTATACCCCAAATTCAACCTATTGCAAAAATAGGTCAGAGGGGTAGAGAAATTACCATTATCTCCTACATGAGTAAACAATAAAACGGATGTCTCAATTACGATTATAACCCTTCGAAGTCTGCCAATACTAATGAAGTCTGCTCAGCAGACTGATAAAGAAGTCTACTATATTATTAAATCTTATTTTTAAATTTAAAAATTATATAAAAATAATGTAAACTGAAGTTTGTTTCTATAAATCAAATGTCAACAAGTATGATCTAGAAAAATTATAATTTAATAAATATGAATCATTTTTAACCATCTAGGATAAACATAAAAAGTGAAAAGTTTTAAACTAGGGCTGCAGACTTCTTTATCAGTCTGCTCAGCAGACTACGGATCGAAGTCTAGTCAAACCAGAATAATTAACCTAACCGGAATTTTTAACATAGTATATAAAGAAACTTACCAGTCGTTACCATAAATAAAAAAACCTAGATCACTGTAAAACGGCGCTGCACTCTGGTCTCTCTCGCCGCGACTCTCTCTCGCAGTAAGCCTTTCCCGGCGCTCCCCATCTCTTCTTTTCTGTTTCTGATGCATATGTTGTTTCATATATATCACTACATATATTGTTGCTGCAGATCTCAGCCGGCGTCTTCATCGTTCTTAGTTATCTCTCCAGATCTGTGAGTTATTCGCTATTACATTCTCTGTTTAGTCTGTATCTTATTGTTTACTGGTTTGTCCTTTAAAATTGTTCTTTTGTTCTTTTGTCCTTTTGCTTTACTGTTTTTTTAACAGATCTAAGTAAAAATACTTTTTTTCACAGATTCCGTGAGCAAGTAAGTAAAAATATTTCGATTTTTTCTTTATTTCAAGATTTACCTTTTTTGTTATTTTGTTGTTTAGCGAGTAAGAAATATTTTTTTGGAAAGTTTGTTTTTGTTGTTTTGTTTTTAGCTGCAAAGTTATTATGTGGTCGTATCTGTTTTAGTTTTTTGTTTGTTAACTTCCAAGTTTGTTTGCTTGATCTCTACAGAGTAATGCCGATAAGCTACACCAGCAGCTCATCTTCCAAAGCAAGCTACACCAGCAGCTCATCTTCCAAAGCAAGCTGATGGAGACTTTGGGATACCTGAACGATGCTATTGCGGCCTTCAATGTAGATTGGAAGAGTCTACAGCTCCAGAGACGTTTGGCAGGAAGTTCTATAGTTGCCCTGATATATTAGGCGAATGTGTATAGTTTTAATGAGGTTTTTCTCAATATGTGTATAGTTTTAATGTTATTCATCGAGTATAACTGAAGTTTTCGTTTGTCATATGTGTAGGATAAACCGGGTCACATCTCCAAATGGTGGGATCTAGCCATTGAAGAGCAGCTGACCATTCTTCAAATACGAATTGACAAGCAGAGCGAAAGCATGTTCCGTGACCACCGAACAGCCCTTCTGCAATCATATGAGAATCGGCTGTATGCATTGGAGGATCGCCTTGCTGCAACCGAGAAGACCATTAGCGAGATCGAGGAGTTCATAGGGTTCATTCAGAGTGAAATTGTTGGAGTGAAAGAAGCACTTGCTAATCGAGGTTCTGATATCCTACTTTGTGTTTTTTTAGTTATTTTTGCAGTAATCTCTTGTGTTTTCATGCGTTGGGATGTAGAATACTAAACCAAGAGACTTGTGTAACCTTTAAGTAGACTAGTTGGGATAAAACATATGT